>NW_017265140.1:1658993-1788303 GCF_001638985.1 Phycomyces blakesleeanus NRRL 1555(-)
ATGCAATGGGTAAATAACAAGAATAACTCGAGCTGTACATGTAAAATTAATATAAATTAATTCATAAAATAGATGTCCTGAAGAACATTTTGACGACATGGAAGTAGATAGTATTGACAGTGACAATGACAATGATTATGATTACGAGAACGAAGGCGAAGGCGAATATGAAGACGAAAATGAAGAACAAAACATTGAATTTGATCAAGAAGGTAAGAAAATAAAATAAAATAAATGAACAAAATAATAATTGAAACTGATATATATTTTTTTTATTTTTTATTTTTTATATGATTATAATTGTAATTATATTTTTATTTCTACATCTTTACAACAATTATTCCTTTCCAGTTGACTTACCTTTGTCCCAAGAAGAGTCCATCTTTACTGCCGAAGATACAATTACAGGAGCATTTGTGGTTGATGGCGATGAGATTGAAGAAGGCGATACCGGTTTTGATTTTGAACAAGAAGAAAACTTTGATGAGACCAGTGGGACCTCGATAGTAGAATCAGGTATGAATTAATACGGTATAGACAATTAATCAATATATTAATTTAAACTAACTTAACCTTTGTCTTCATAGTTCGTCCTTCGTCTTTTGATAACATGCCCTTGTATATCCGCTTTGTTGCAGTATTCATTGTCATATTTCACTTGATCTTTTTGGTGGAAAGCGGTGGATCGATTCTCATTGAATTTTGTAATACTCTACTGTCTCTCTGTGATATGTCTGGCGCCCTTCCAATGACGATCAATAGCTTGAAGCATAAGACAGGATTTAACATGGCAACAGACGGAATGACAGTATACATTGCATGCTCACAATGTCATTCGATTTATCCTCCGGAAACAAGTCAAAGAGTCTGTACATTTAAGAAATTCTCTCAATCCGCCATTTGCAACAACAATCTCTTTAAAGTGTCAACCGGAAATCGTTCTCTTCCAGCAATGGTATATCCATTCAACTCTCTGAAGTACGCCTTGCAACAAAAATTCTCCAAGCCAGATTTCGTGTCCAAGATCAATTTGTGGAGAAGTCGTCAAATAATTGAAAACACCAAACTTGACATTTTCGATGGTGCAGTTTGGAGTGATATTAAAGACATCAATGGCAGACGGTTTGTTGATGATAGCCGATCTTTAATGTTGACTCTGAATATCGATTGGTTTCAGCCATTTGATGGACGAACACATTCCAGTGGTGCGATATATCTCTCTATCAACAATCTCCCACGGAGTGAACGCCTTAAGTCTGAAAATGTCATTCTTGTTGGTATGATGCCTGGGCCGAAGGAAGCAAGCACTGACAGCATGAATCATTACTTGAAGCCGCTCGTTGACGAATTGTTGGAGATGTACATTGGTGTAGAAATGACAGACTCACAAAATAGAAAGATTGTTGTTCGTGCTGCATTGATGTGTGTTGCCTGTGATATCCCTGCCGCTCGCAAAACCTCTGGATTTACTGGCCACATGAGCACATGCGCCTGTCACAAATGTCAACGACAATTCACGACTATAAAGAAGACCAGCAAGCTTGACTACTCTGGATTCAAGTATAGCAATTGGGTGAGACGCACGAAGACAATGAATCTGGAACACGCTGTCAGCTGGGCAAATGCATTGAACAATACTGAGCGAACACGCCTAGAAAAAGAAAACGGCACTCGGTGGTCAGAGCTTCATCGGTTATCTTACTTTGACCCAGTCCGCTTTACAGTTATAGACCCGATGCATAACCTCTATCTTGGAACTGCAAAGCGAATGATTCAGATATGGCACGAGTGTAACTACATCAATGAAAAGAATCAGTTAACTATGCAAGAGCTTGCCAATGGTATTGTTGTACCTTGTGGATATGCGCGTATAACAAAGAAGATTGCCGATGGGTTTTCGTTCATGAAAGCTGACGAGTGGAAGTCGTGGTGCGTCATATACTCTCCATTTGTTCTGAAGCATGTGCTCCCAGCCAAGAATCTCGAAAACTGGATTTTGTTTGTTGACGCATGCCGCTTACTCACAAAACCTTCGATCAATGACAAAGAAATAGACGAAGCCCACAGTAAACTCCAATTGTTTTGTACAAGATTTCAGACACTGTATGGAAAATCGGCCGTGACACCGAATATGCATCTACATCTTCATCTTGGCGAGTGTGTTCATGACTTTGGGCCAATTTATGCTTTCTGGTTATTCAGTTTCGAGAGATACAATGGTTTGTTGAAGAATATCGAAACAAATCAAAAAGGCGGCTTCGAATCAACAATGATGAAGAGATTTTTGGAGAGAACATACATTGGCAGCTTCATACAATCTTTCGTCAACCATCTTCCCCAGTTCGCAATTGACTTTCTGCATCGCATTTCAAATAGTCAAGATCAATTAGCAGCATTGCATCCATCTTCTACTGCCAGTACCTTTTCTCTGTCTGACTTTGTTGAATATTCGTTAAACCCTCGTCATTCTGCTTTGGGTTGTGAGCCGTTGCCCCCTTCAGTGTTTCCGATTAAACTCGACCAAAGGATTACAATGTGCAAGGGACATTATGAATGTTTACTGGAGTTTTACAGACACGCGTATGGCAGTCACGATCTTTTTGGCCATTATTCAAACTGCGAGTCTAACCAGATTTTTGTCAATAACCAAATTGAGAAAATGAAACGGATATCTCTTCTTGGACAGGAATACTCTTCTGGATCTTATTTCCGCGCCTATTATCTTGAGAATAACAGTGAAGATAAAGCAGCGTTTCCTGGCCGTATATTGTATTTATTTCAACATTTGATAACCATCAACAAAACTGTCATCACCCATACTTTTGCGTTTGTTGAGTGGTACTCTAGTTATTCTTCGGGGAGTTACCAGCCAATGTTAAATGAAGGCATTGAGCTCTGGAATGAACCTTCTTCTGTACTTAATTATGAATGTATTATTCCAGTACATCGTTTATATTCACCAATTGCAATTGCTAAATATAGGTTTACTATAACTAGTGAATTTAAACGTTTAGTAATCCCTTTACCCCAAAAAATAGAAGCTTAAATAATATTAATAAAATACCACTTTGCACTCTTTTATCAATTTATTAGAAAATGTTTGATTTATTGTCTTATTGTTTCTTTGACCATGATGGCAGCTTGTTTGCCTTGGTCTTACTAAGCTGCTTATCTCTTATTCCTTTAAATTTATGCTCGAATGGACGGGTATTATTTTTCTTATCATGAGCTGCCTCATAATCCGCATCAAGTTCATCAACAAACCTATCTCCCTATATGTCAATGTAAGTATTATTACACACCATCCAAAAAAATAGATTTTTGTACTATACCTCTTCGCTTCTCCAGCTTGGGCGGAATCTCCAAAAAAAACTCTTTTCTGAGGACGAATCCTGTTCCTCTTCTTCTCTTTCGTCATCACTCTCAAGGTCTAACATGTAATCAGCATGGAGAATACTGTCAACATTCTCTCCAAAGCTGTTCACAAAGTGTGCCCGATTGGCTTTCAAGGCAGATTGTCTTCTTTCACACGACTATATATAAATATATAATATTTCTAATTTAATATCACATCTAGTATATTGTGTGCGTGTGTTTTTTACCTTTACACGTCGCTGACGAAGACAGGCCCGTCGATTCTCTTCCTGCTTCTTTTCTCCTGTTTTTTTTTCTTGCAACTTTCTGTTGCCAATGTGCCACACAATCTTAGTTCGAAGAGTTGGCAAGTCCACCTTTTTCCCCTCTTCTTGACGATGAAGGTAATCGGTAACAGACTTCAGAACGAGTCTGTTTCCCTCACTGTTTTTATTTTCATTGGTATTGTATTGGTCATACAATTTCTCTTCACTCAAATAATCGCGCAACAATTGCTATAATATAAATGTATATTAAATTCTATCTACATAAAAACATATTATGATTACTTACATCCAATGTTGGTTGACGTCCAGGCGACATGTCTTGCTCAACTGCATTACTAGCAGTGGCTTCGGCTTTCTCAGAAGATGTGTTCTTCAAAACAGTGTTTAAGACACCATTCATGGTATCAAGTTTCTCGTACACATCATGGATGTTACGAGTTCTACCCGACGAATCACCTTCAAGATTCAACCGAGCTCTCTTTGGTGCTAGTGGTCTTTGATTGCTCACTGTTCCCTGTGAGTGTTGCAACATTATCGTCCTTATATCATTGGTATTTCTTGGTGGGCTTTTTTTTGATTTTTATAAAAAACGAAAATAAAATTAATATAAGAAAATTGAAGACTGCCTGGTTTTAATCTACCTTCCCACAGAAGGTTCTTCACCAAAAGCATTGTTAACTGAATTGTTATTGAGATTTCTTGACATTGTGAATAATAAGAATAGCTTGTTTTTTTTTAAATCCAAAGGGTCTATTTATATTATGTTTAATTTGGGCTTTAAGTTTTATTCTTTCTCAGAGAACACCATGATCTATTACATAACAAGAACAGCTTTGAATGTTTCCACTCTTGTTGTGAGTATTTTATGTGTTTCTTTAATTTAATTTTCAATCCATGTTTTATTCTTATATTATGTATTAGTATTTGAATAATATGATTTTATACTATACTCTGTTTTTCATATGTATTAGCTGCTGGCATAGTGCAACTGCGTTTTCTTTCAATTCTAAGTTACAGACAAAAATTATTTTTTGATTTATTTATTTTTAAAAAAAAACCCCGAATTCGTATTTAATAGAATAACCGCGCCCCTCTTTTTTATTTTCTCTTTCTTTAACCTGCTCTTCTCATTTTGTCTCTTTTTATATGTCTTGGTAAGCTTACTCTTAAGATCTCAACTTTTATTAATACTTTTGGCTTTTAGAATCATCTTAATATATATTAGATAAACAATACACTCAACAAGCATTCAAAACAGCACAGGTAATAAACAATCTCCTAACCAAAATGAAACACCTTGCTGACTAAATATCTTTTATTTTTAAAATGATAGGGCTTCTACCCATTTTGTAATAAAAGATGTTTTGCTCTTGACACTATATACTTTCTGGTATTTTCAGTCTATGAAAAGATAATATATATATAACTCAACTTAAATAATGTAACTTATCAATTCTTCTTCTCAGATAAATATGTCACGCCTTTTTTTCAAGTCATACTGGTTTGCCCCCTTTTGCAAACGCGTGTCTATAATATGTAAGTAATTCAAGTGTCTTTACAATCAAAGCGTACATATTAATAAAGTTGTTTATTTTATTTCTTGCTTTTTATTTAAAAGAAAATATCAATCAAACGGATTTTTATTCTATCGCGAGATTTGTTATGAACCCCCATAAATGATCTAGTAAGTATGTTATTTCATTTTATTTCATAAAGAAGCCTGTATTAATACTTCTGTATCTTTTTTTGCTCTAAGCTAATGTAGTTCCAAACAAACGTATTCTCCAAGAAAATACCAAGGATTTCATTTTCAGTTAAAGAAGTGTAAAACCAAAAAACGCGCCGAATACATGAAACCGAAAAGGTAGGGAAGTATAGTATAAGTTAGGTCATCCAATGTATTCAAGCCGTCCAATAAATGAAAGTATAACATGTATACAAGTCGTACTATTTGGATACACACTTTTAAAGAAGTATTAGTGGTCCATATTAAATAGTTAAATATATTTTCCAACCATTCAAAAATCAATAAAAATCATTTTTTCCATGAGATTCTATTTCAAATGCGTCATCTCTTGATGATGTCAACAAGATCTATTTAAGTTTTTTTTTACAATCATTCATTTGAATGCTGGTTCCTGTCAGATTTCAGACTGATTCTAGGTCGATTTTAGTGAGGTCTATCCAATAATATCATGTAATTAAAGCAAATAAAATTTTTTAAGAGGTAGAGAGTTCAAAGCCAATTCCATAACAAGTAGGGTTTAGGTACGGTTTGAAGTTATGGGTGAATATATAACCAGAATTACAGACAATTATAACATTTCAAGAAAAGGGGGAATTATAACTCTCAATTTATCTATTGATTTTAGTATCTATAATCTCATCATTTGGTTAACTAAATGAACCAATTTTTGTAACAAATACCGAACTATAATTGAACATAAACCACCGATTTTTGGAGGATTTAAACAAAAATTAAGCTACTTAAATCGGTTGTCTTTTGCAGTGTTGGTGCCTTAAGTGATATATAATTTGTTTTTTTTTCTTTTTGTAATAAATTTTACTTTTTTTTCAAATTGTCTTCACAAATTTTATCCAAGCAGCAGAAAGTTTAGATATTTTCTTTTTTTTTATTTCTGATATCCAATATTTCTCAATTCTAATATATATTTACTGAAAATGTAAGATGCACTATGACAAATAGGGGTGGTTTTTTGTATTTGTGACTTTGTTTTTGGTCTATAATAATTAAAAAATCACCAAAAATCCAATTTGAAACTAGAAAATCTCTGTTTTTTGAAAAGGTTGACAAAAAGCAGATTGACCACCTAAAATTAAATCTCCTGATAGACAAAAGTACATTTTAACTACAGATTTTACATTTTTAGTAAATGTAGATTGCAATTGATGACTATTAAAAGTCAGAGGTAAAAGAGAGAAAAATATCTAAACTTTTTGCTGGGAGGATAAAATATGTTAAGACAATTTGAAAAAAAATAATGTATTACAAGAAAAAAAAAATTTAAGTCTGCAAGAGAACCAAGTGACAGTTTTGGGCCGCGGTTAAGCTCTGGCCACACTACATATGTTGTTGCTGTTGTTGTTATTGTGTTTATAGTCGCATCCGACTTCATCAAACCAACTAATTCTTTGACATCTGCCAGGTGAACTACCATTGGCTTCATTTGCCCATTGTTGATTGCTGGTATACTATTTACCAAACGAACTGCATAAACATTGACAAGGACAAGCGACCACCTCTTGTTGTTGAGCTTGTGCTCAAAGAAAACGATGACCTTCCCAAAGAAATCCTTGTAGACTGGAGAGTAGCTTTGCCCAATGTTGCGGTTCTCATCAACCTGAACCTGAAGTCTGACGTTATGTGCCTCTCTTACACAATTATGGTCGAGTGCAGAGTCAATAACACAACCATTTACAAATGCCTTACGGCTTGTTTTAATGGCTGCTTCAATCATACTACACTCTTCTTGCTTTGATTTGTAGAACTTTTGAAGAAGCTCTGGAAGACAAGAAATGCCTCCAAAACTATCAACAATCGTTCTGTTCCTCAAAGGCCTCCAGAACTCAATGTCAGAATCAGTATCAACATTACTACCTTCTCGGTCAATTGGCCAACCAGCAGAGGGATCATCATACTGAAGGAGAGTTGTTGCTGTTACTGTTGCTGTTGTCGTTATTGAATTTTCAACTCTCATCTGTCGAATCTGTGTCAAGCCAAGCATGATGTTGCCAGCGTTGATTCCAATTACCGAATTACTCTTTATTGCTCGCGAGTATTCCCCAATCGCCCTCTCAACAGATCGTGCACTATACGCTCTGGGGGGATCATATGCTTCTATCATTGCGAGATAGTGCTGCAGGAGGTGCTGGTTGATCGTAAAGACCTTGAGCTGGACCTCTCCTTTAGCTAGCGAGGCTTCCAGATACGCATTCCATGCGACGAGATTTCTAAAAAAAAAGATAAGTTAACACAAGTTATAAAATAATAATATTAATTATAATTAAAGCTTACGTTTTGATCAAGGTTTTCTCCTCTGCTGATAACTCCCAGCTCATGAGTAGGTTGCATGTCTGCACCAGGTCAAGTAATGCCTTACGGGCAGCTTGGTCACGGACACACTCTGCCACAAGCGTGGGGATAACAAACAAGATGAAGTCAGCCCAGTCCACAGCCCGGAAGTACCCTGATCTTGTTGCAATGTTGATCCATGCACTGTGGAAAGATGTCCGAATACTTCTTCTGGTTGACACCATGGCAGTACCAATTTCTTTCTGAGCAGCAAGGGAGAGAGAGAGAGGATGATCTTTTCCATACTTGCCACACACGAGCCCCCAGACCTGTTTGCCAATGCCGTGACAAATGCTGTGCATTTCATCCAATGCAAAGAAGAACGGACCAGAGAAGGAATCCAGTAAGGAGAAGGGAGATTGGCCAGTTAACCCTTTTTTGCTGGATGAGGCCACCTCATCAAAGTGCTTGAAACTTTCCGGTGTGCGCATGGTGATGGCAGATGGCATTCGGAAATATTGGCCATGGCCAGGAGATTGACCCACAACGTGGCAGATGCGGCAGCCATCCTTACTCATATGGCCCACATGACAAGCCATCTTTCCCAGAGCTGGGATGTCGCTAGTTGTCATTAGTACATGAACTTTTGCACTAATATCTCCAGATGGTATCTTCACAACCATTCCACCGGCTTGGAGAACCCAAAGTTCTTTCAGAACAGGCTCCAGGAATGACCAGAAGTCAGCAGGTGCTTTGGGACCAGGGATGATCATGACTTAGATCATACGGCTGTGCTCGTAGCGGATCATTGGGGGAAGGTTGAGGTTGGTAACGTGGTCAATGGTTACCAAACCCAGAACACTATTGGGAGCAAACCCATCAACAGACAGCGAAATGGCAATGTCGTTTTCATCTGAGAAAAGATGCTTCTTTGACTGGTATGCCTGTCTGTCAAAGACATCAGAAATGCTGCCATCAGCCTTTTGCGTATGATGGTGGCGATACAGCATCTCTTTTCTGGTGCGGTCGTTGGCCAAAGCAACTGCAAGCTGTCTACCCAGAGGAAGCTGTATCATTGTGCTGGCAGGAATTGGATTCTCACCAGCGTCTTGACTTCTCTCGCTGGTCTTGTAACAGGCTTCGTCACAATGCGGGCACTCCGTTTGCTGATCGTTGTTGTACAGCATATACCCATTGTGACAAACGTGATATGTCTCCTCATCGACACCAAGAAATCGAGAAAGAAGCTTGGTACCAAGGTAGGGAGTGCAAGCTCTGTATGATATCTCACTTGATCTGCTGAAAATTTCATTGAAGTGTTTTGCCAGACTAATGTGGGCCTTCTGGGAAATGCAAAACTCCTTTATGATCTTCATAAGCTCAAGATTCTTTGCATCGTCGTAACCAGGAACAGGAACAGGAGCACTAAAGTCATAGACCAACTGAGGAGGAGTATCGTCAATGGCATTTTCAGTAACATTCATGATTGCCGAATCATTTTCCATAGAATCCTCATGTTCAATATCATACTTTAATAAGGCAAACAATAATTAGTACATTGGATGTATTTGTATATTTATCTTTCTTACCATGGGCTCATCAATTTCGTTGATAACAGAAGGAGTAATATCCTCATCGATGCTCATGTTGGTGCTTTCTCTGTTTAATTATTAAAGAATTAATATATTTTATTTAGTTGCATCATTATAATTTGTAGACTTACTCCAAGGTTGAGCTAGATGCGAAATTCAAGATAAGATTACTCTGCTCAGAAACAGAAGCAACTTGCGAACTTTGAATGTTATTCATCTCTTTATAAACTTTTTCCAGGCACTGAACTTCACACTTGGCTACAAGTTTCTTGTTTGTGTAGCATTTGTGGCAGATACTGCACTCGTGGTAGGAAAGCTTTGTGATTGTAGACATTTTGTTAATTTGAATTTATTCTTTTGAAGTATGGGTAAGAATAGAGATATTTGCTTTCAAGTCTGAACTCTTTTATAATAATTAACTTGAAGACAATAATGGCGCAGTAACTTGAATATAAGCTCAGAAGAAAAAAGTAAAACATATATATATTATGTCGTCATGTAAGCACGGTAAGCAAAATTGATATTCACTGAAACCAACCCAATAGATTCAATCTATATTGCTATGAAACTAATAATAGATAATTGAAAATTTTTTTCTTTATATCTTATTTTCACAACAACATCTTTTTTCTTAGGTAAACAATATTCGCAATATGAATGACACAGATAACATTATCGAATCTTTACTCCTAGCCATTCAGCTCCAGTTATCTGTCTTACGTGCCAATCAAGAACAAATTAAGATGGATATTAACAGCCTTGGAAATGAAATAATGATCAAAGGATTTCCAAAGCAAAATCTCTCTTTGTTTATTAATGTAAGTTCAACTCAAAACAGTATTGCTGAAAACTAACTTTAACTTCAATAGACTTCAAGTGAGTTTATTTTCAAACCTGTGATCAACATTCATAATGTCACTTTAGAACATGTTTACCAAATGATGAGTCAACATCTTGGAATCAAGGTTACAGCATCCAAAAAAGCAACACTCAGGACCTGTACAAAACTTGTATGCAACGAGTTAGCCACCCTTCCTTCTGTACGAGCTCTTGGCCCTCGTCCTAGTTGGGGGTCCATATCTTCATGTGATCAAACAATGATTTGCAATAAACATGCAAACATGCTTAAGAGGGTTGGTATAGATTTCACCAGATGCCATCAAAATTGGGCATCCATTGCAAGAGTCAGTCATCTCTGGAAAGACCATCAAAGGAGGCAATTGTAAATAACTATCCACCGCAGTATAAAGTAGTATATTTAATATTGGAAGTATATGATGTATTTGACTGTTTATAACCAATAAAAATGATGTATAAAATGTAATGTCTATCATAATAGCCAATAAAAGTGATATATAGAATGTAATTGTGTAGTGTAATAACCAATAAAAATGATAAATAAAAAATATATCCATTTGAGAAACCAATAAAAATGTATTTTTATAAAATACACTACAGTGCAATTATGTGCTATCCAATAAAAACAATGATTAAGCAAGAAATATTTAAAAGAATCTAAATTAGAAGAATAATAGATTAGTAGTAACCAATGACATATAATATTTCAACTATACTTAAAGAAGTTTTGTCCAATTGAAAGACAAATATTAGCAAAAAAAAAGGTTATCAATATATTAATAGAATCTTAAAACTACTGGTAAGCGGAGATGTATTAAAATGCACATGAGCTCAGGGTTGGAAAAAAGGGGGGAGGACACAAAACGCGCCCTGGCTTCCCCTCCAGAACCACCTGTGAAACCACCTCTAAAAATCCTATTTTTTTTGGCGTAGTGATGTTTAATTAGAATGGACATTTGTCCCTCCTGAGATTTAATTTAAGCGATTCATTTGCTTTTTATCAACTATTTCAAAGAACAAAGATTTTCTTGTTTCAACTTGGATTTTTGGTAATTTTTTGATTATTATAGGCCAAAAATGAAGTCACAAATTCAAAAAAGACCACCTTTTTCCCATAGTGTATTATACCACTGTAAAGTCATAGACCATCCATTGCAACATGATATTTGCTCATAGAAAATATTATTTTCTTTCAGATAACTATAATATAAAATATATATATATATTATTATTATTATAATTAATATATATTTAAAGCATTATTGATTAATACAACTTACATAGCAGAAGCTTTCTTAGACTTAGTAATTTTATGAATTTCTTCAAAGTCTGATGTGATTGAAATATCTTTTGGCTGAAAATAGCTGGGTATATTAAATAATCAAAAATAAAAATAAAATATAAATATTGAAAGAAAGAAGGAAATAATAAAAAAAAAGATATTTATATTATTTTCAAAAATTTTAATTTTTAGACTGTTTTATTTAGCTGTCATAAATAAAGACACTACCTACAGTCACATAAATATAATAATGTTTAATTTTTAATAAAATAAAAAAAGACTACAACCCAGGTTTGAACCATGACTGTGGGAGTGAAAGTGCAAAAATATATCATTGTGCCAAAACATCTATTACACAAATATAGCTGCATAACAATATTTAAGCTATACATAAAAACTGTATGTATTAATTAGAAATACTACAATTTCCAAAAAAGGCAATATCTTTATATTGGCTATAGCAACATAATTTCAGAAAAAAAATTGTCTCATTTTTAAAATTCCAGAATTTTAGAAAAACATTTGTTTTTAAAAAAGGGCGTGTCAGTCTATTTTACCATTCAGTTCGTCAAATTCCCTGTAAACACACACATCTCCTAAATAGATTTATTGGTCTAGACTTCGCATATACAGTTCAAAGGGAAAACAACCACCTCTAACTGCAAAAATCGCTTGCATCTGAGCATGAAGTGGCAGTTGTTAATGAGGAAGTTGAAAATGAAATAAACACAGTTGTTGTAAGTGATAGAAACAATTCTGTTTGGTTGCAAAGAATCATGACTCAGAATACAACATTTCATCATCAAAGAGAAGACTTAGAGCATTTGATGGATGTTCCAGGAATTGATGAAGTCGAATTACAAGTGATTAGTAGTTTACTTGAGGAAGCAATGAATTATATAGACACTCTTAGAAATGCAAACTCTTTCCGCTTTAGAAATCTTAATACACAAAGATAATAAAAATTACAATTATGTTTTATAATAATATATTTTGATAAAGAGAAAAAAATGTAAAAAAAAAACATTAAGATTCCAAAAGAAACAACAAAAGTAAAAGCTGTCACTGCTTCTACACATTCTTATAATTTAAAGCTCCTTGCAACATAAAAAAGATATCTCCTTATTTTATCCTATGGAGAGTTTTAATTAGTATTTAATTTAGTCTTGTGGCTTTCTAACTTTAATGACAGACAGTGACTTTTGCATCCCACACATGGCATTTTTTTTTCAACAAATAATCCCTTCCCTCTTTCTTAAAAACAAATTTCAATTATGTCTAACAACAATATAAACAACACTATTTATGATATTTCTACCATTCAACAAGTTTTGATCAACTCGCCTTTGGAAGGAATCAAGATGCTTCCTTTGAATTTGGCAATATTAGTAAAAGCTAGTGAATGGGAAAAGTGTCTGGAGCGAATCAATGTCTTATGCTCAACAAAATGGAATAAAAAGCATAAATATTCTGGAAAAGGTTTAGTTTTTGGAGAAACTAAAAAATGACACCGTGCTGGCCAATATATAACAAACCGCCAATTACATCTTGCCCAGAAAGATACAAAGACATGCTCTTATACAGCTGCCTTAAAAATCATACAGCATCTCGACAACCCCAATGTTGTTACATTTTGCCAAACAAGAGCACAAGTAAACCATGTTCCTGGAGACTGGGACGAAGTCAGAACTCTTTCTTTGCCTTCTGAAGCCATAAAGATTATTGAAGATCAGTTGAAAAGTGGCAGCAGCTATAGAAGTACAAGAATTTCAGTTCTTAGACAGATTGATAGTTGGGGAGTTGGCATCAGAAAGCCTAATTATGAAGAAATTTACAACAGAATGAGAAAGGTTTGTCAATGAATATAACAGAACTTTCGTATTAAATTAATATTTATATATCAAATAAATACTCGTATATAAAATAGATGACTACTTTGTTATATATGTTTGCTTCTGATGAAAATGCATCTATTTCCATCTGGTTAAATGTAAAGCTAGCAGAACAAAACTATTGCATTTTTGAAATCAATCTTTCTGTTTATAATGACGGTAAAAAACAATTTGCCTTTGGATTTCAATCACCAATACAAGTTTCAATCATGAGAATTTCTCAATCTTTTTGTCTCAATGCCACCCATTCTATTTCGTCCAGAAGCGACGAAGTATTATATACTTTGGTCACTCACTATCCTCAAACAGAAAAGGGATTCCCTGTTGCATACATGGTGACAAACAACTAGACAGCCATACCCATCAAACTTTGGCTTGACCACCTTCGCATCAAGAGCAGCTTTGTACCAATGAATATCACTATTGACTGTAGCATTATGGAGGTTAATGCAATCAAAGAAGCATTATCTCATGCTACAATTCACTACTGTGATGTTCATGTTCTTTGCACTTGGTAGCACAACCTTGACAGCAAGATTAAGCTTAATGCCTCTTATATATCAGAACAACTTGAGAATTATAAGACTGCACTGAAGAACTACCTGAGACACATTCTCATCGAGTCCAACGAAGATGTGTTCCTAAGAGCAATTGAAGATTTTAAACTAATGGTTCAGGATCAACCTCAGTTTTTGAAATATTTTGAGAAGAAATGGACCAAGAACAAAGAATTGTTGCCAAGATGGGGGCGCCCGTACATTAGCCAACAACATCAGAGATATGTGACAAACAACTATGTAGAATCATGACACAATCAACTCAAGACAATCTACTTTGGTTGTGCACGCATCAGAAGATTGGATCGACTGATTTTTATCTTGAAAAATGATGTGGAGTTCTATTTTGAATAAGAGGTTTGAGCGTATTTACTTCAACAATGGTAAGATGGGTCCTGTTGATAATGAGTTAGCAAGAAATTTTTTTGTTGCTTCAAAAATCCAAAATGACATGCTCCCTTCCATGATTCTCAACCCTTTGGGTGAGACTGGTAACAGCATGGATGATTATAATGGTGAGTGGCAAATAAGATCTTTTGTAACAGAAGATAAGTGGTATACCGTCAATATATCAAATGACTTGATACAAAGCTGCACTTGCCTGAACTTTCTGACCCGCCAGATCCCATGCAAGCATTCACATTTGTTGAAGCATTACTGTGGGGCAAAATTCAGTTTCATCGAGCAACGAGAGATAGCAGGAGTGATATTGAACCAACAAGGCACTGTAAATGCAAACGAGAACGAAGTTGAGGAAGAAGTAGAGGAGGAATTAGAGAGTGAAGGTACTGCTGAAGATAGAGATGTATATGTCTTTGACGAAATTACAGCCTATTCTGCAACGATGCATCACGGCTTTGAAGATCTTCAAACTTTGAAGATAATTCCTGGCTTAGATCAAACAAAGGCAGATCTTATAAAAAGAGCACTCGCAGATGCTGTGAGGTTGATGGATGAATATAGAAGTGAGAACCCTTCATATTTTAGAAACTTGAATACTCAGAGATAATAATAAAAATAATAAATATATATTATTAAAAGATCTTAAAAGTACAAGAAAAAATATTTCTGATTGATATAAACAAATACAACTTTAATTGAATTTACCAAAAGTAAAACCTGTCACTACCTCAACGGATTTTCAAAATTCAAACTCTCCATAAGATAAAATAAGAAGATACTAAAAAAGTAGACTCCCCAAGTAATTTAAACTCGGCGCATAAGGAAATAAGTAGGTACACAAATATTCGCAGAGTAATTTGAATAAAAAGATATTCAAACATAAATATATAGAACACAAAAAAATAATTGGTTTTTAGCTTAAGAACATTGTTATGATTTTGAAAACTCATAGAGATATGATCCCTATCGGTAGTTTAAATCTGATCTTAAAAACCCTGTAAACCTTCATTCAGCCATTCTTTTCATAGTCAAAGAAAATCGGAACAAATGTCATGTTTAACATTTCTGGTGTCTTTTTGCTCAACTCCTTTGTTTCTAGTATTTTCAATGTAAATATAAATTAAATATATATTGATTTGCAAAAATTACTGAAAAGTATACTATCAAAACTATATAATTAATATATTGTCCATGTTTTTTTCATAAGCTGTTGAATACTAGCAAAAACCCCCCATTATTTTCATTTTTTAGTCTTTTTTTTCTATGCAGCAATCCTCAAAATAATACAGTATCAAGAAGCTTGTAGAAGAAGTAGCCAAAAATATATAATGCAATCACATGGCTATCCACCTAGAATTATTCTATTATTCTTTTTCAATAAACTTTAAATGGAGCCAAAACAATCCAATAATTAAGGAATATCAAATTTACGAGAGTATGTTACAGATTGAGAACAATAAAGAGGCTTTTGTAATTGAATATATTTGAACAGAAAGTAGTGTATAGGTACCTATACTCTAGTGTCAAAGATATGTGTAACTATAGTAAGGGGCACTGCAAAAATCATTGGGAATTATTATAATAATAGGTCTTGATTATTGGGATATTTTGTCACATAAAAATGAATTACTCATAAATATTAAAGAAATCATAGTTGATAAGTTATTGAATAAAGTGTCAAAAATAATTGAATATTATGTTATTCCAAAAATAAAAACAGAGAGTTTAGATATAATGTCTGTGTATCAACTGTTCTTGGGGATCAATTATATAGACTATTCCAAATGCAGAACAATGTATTATCTATCACTGATTACACCTGTAATTTGATGTAGGCCTTGTTTTTGTAATAGCAGGCATAATAACAGGACACTTCTTTAATGTTTATTGACTAAATGAATCAAAGAAAAAATTCTCATAGGTGCAAATGCTAAGCACGAGTTACTCAATTGAATATTGTTTTGTTTTGAAAAATGGTTTTTTATTTGTTTTTATTTTGGATAAAAAAAGCCTTTTTTTTTTGCAATAATAAGAATTCTATATAGTATTACTATTAAATACACTAATCTGTTATATTGTACTTCTTATAAATTTTGTTTCAGAATTTTTTGAATTAATAAACTCGGATAGTGAGTATATATGCTTACTGAAGCTATTTGATTAAAGGGAGTAGAAAGATACTTACATACTGTTAGAATAATTTGTTAATAATGGAATAAAACACAGATTTATATTATCGAAAGCTACAAGCCAATGTGTCATTCAAGTATATATTATAAAGAAAGGAATATAAAACATATATATACATATTTACTAAAGGAACATATCTTATCCTTGAGTACCAGTCATATAAGAATGTGAAGAACCATTTCAACTATAAAAAAGGAGAGTGAGAATGCTGATATAAAAAAACAAAACAAAATAAAAACAACACAATAATAAAATGAATAACACGTACCCTTATATTCTTTAAATGATTTGTTTTTACTGACCATATGTAAATCAAGGGTGAGCTATATTTAAAGTAGATGTTAGATATTGTTTTTAATACTGGGAAGAAGATGTTGATATAGATATATACGTACATGCCACCAATATGTTTTTGTGTTTTTTTTTGTCTGCACTGGTTATATCAGAGAAATATATGTAATGGCTATTTAAAGTAATTTATAGTTAGTAAAATAATGATATATTTAATAGTAAAGTACCTCTTGTATAATGAAAGACACCTGCATCATATGTATATATTAAGGGTGCCCAAAGTGAAACATAGTAGGATTAAAAGAGTGTTATTTTTATTAATATTATTAAAGAGTAGAGAAAAACAGAAAAAGGTGGGAAAATAAAAAACAGTGTTTGAAAAAGCCGTAGACCCTGAAAAAGTTATTAGACTGTTTCTCTTACTTTGAAAAAAAAATTGTCTACTAATTATAGCTTTATATGTTTCATAAAACAATTGTTACTTACTATATACCTAAAGAAGTTGTTTTCTAGCTCAATTTTTTTCAAAATAATATATTTCGATCTCCTCGATCATTTAAATAAAGAAGTATTTACACACTCATACACTTGCTCAACTTGCTCACTTAATCATTAACATAATTGTTTAATCACTCAATTACTCTACAATTCTTTACGTGTAAAGTACTCTCTTAAAAATTTATTAAAATAGAAATATCAGGCAATATATACCAGAAACTTATTATTTTATTATATAAAAATACAGATAATGGCTCCAAGAACTAACATCAACCAGAACGCACGTACCAATGGATCAACATCTAGGCCATTGATCAACGCAGTCAACACTGGGCGTATAGAATCGTCAAATCCAATGATTGCTCCTAGACCAGAAAATATGTCAATTCCAGTGTCAGAGTTTAATGATGTAGTCAGTCTTCTCGCTACACTCAATGACAAAATGACAGCCGTTAGTTCCGATGTTAGTGAATTGAAAGGTAATTAAACACAAACTATATTGTTTTCCAATAGACTGACTATTTGAACAGTACAATGCCAGGTGGGTGCTCAATCGACTGGCATGCAAGCCGTTCTGGATTCTGATATGGATCCTCAGGACATCATAAGCAGCTCAAGACACCCAAAGATCTCAGTAAGCTCAAATACTAAAATTATAAAAACAATCTCCCTTTAAATCTAACATCAATATACCTTTAATAGAGTATTATTCGGGGGCGGTTAAGAGATATTAATCTTAAGACAGATGATTTGGAGCTGATTGGAGAGAATGATGATAAACCAATGTGGGATGTCAATGTTAGTTTGTCTGACAAGTTTAACAAGAATCTTGCAAGTGATTTGATGCTTTACATTTGTCGTCAACCTGTAGCAGCCATGGTACCACCAAAAGAGCTATGTGGTATAATTGTAAACAGCTATTACAATTGCTTGGCTGCTAGTAAGCTTACTGAAGAAGTCAGACAGACAAACACTATCTCAAACAGAAGAGAAAATAGAAAGACTGCTGTAAGCATTTCTATTTGTAATAATTTAATTTTGATAAGTATACTTAAAATATTATATATATTGTAGCTTAATAAAAGGAGAAAAAGAACATATACAAAGCATAAGAATGCCATCACTGAAAAGTTTAATCGGGATTATAATAGCGTTTTTTACAGAGACATAATATCTGATGATAAGACAGAAACCGACACTTCTGTTGTTGCATCTCGTTCTGATTGGCGTAGTGATAAGGTAATGTTTTATATAAAATGTTTTTTCTGTTGTTTGATTGCTGATGTATATACATATTTATAGTTGAATACTGTGTTTGACTTTCTTGATGAGCTCGCCAGAGATGACTTAGGAAAAAGAGCAATGCAGTTAAAGTCGTGGAGTCATGTGTTAGTATACAAAACAATTCCTCATGGCTTGGTCACAAGAATGCTTGTGTGGTCAAAACGCGTATAATAAAATTTCTGTTTTTTTAGTTGCACTCTTTATCATATCTCTTTTTATGTCTATGAACTATGTTTTATATTATTATTATTATTTTAAAAAAAGATAGAGTATTTTATCAAGTGTACAGCTTTCTTGGCAGATGAATAACAACGACTTTTGCCGCACCACTATCAGACACATGACTTCCAATTGCAATTGGCAACAATATGCGGTGGACAGGCAGAATGTTGTCATAGTCATACTTCAGAAATGCTGGCTCATACAACTCGATGCCTTGCTTGAGTCTAGGTTGATAGCAAGGAATATTGTACCACTCAACCAAGACAAATATGTGTTGGGGGTTGTGACAAGGGGAAAGGTTGGTGTGCGTGAGGTTTGGTGTAAAATCGTGCAAGAACAAGTACTTAATACGACCAGCATGTCTTTCTTTAGAGTCTCCACTTTTTTCAATAAATTTCACTTGTATATGTGATCCTCTCACAACCAAGCCTTCTCCACCTGTGTAAACTTGTCCAAGAAGATTGATGGACGAAATCTTCTGGTTTTGGTCATTCACAAACCAACAATTTGTGATTGTTGTTTTGGCACTGCAAAGAGAATCATCATCATACTTAATTTTATAGAAATTGAGCAGACAATTGTACTCGGATTTTCTCATTGTTGTTGGTGGCTTCAAACACAATAGTAGAGTGGAAAGAGGTAGAGGTTCATTGCCAAATATTTGCTTTGAAGGCTTTTCAGCGGATTGTAGAAATGATGGCAAGTGAAAGAGTGATAGTATCAATGGATGTGGCAAAAGTGCAGGATTATAGATTTTATGGCCAGACAGCTTGAGAAAGAGAGAGAGGAGTAAAGGGCTGATAACATTGCTGAGATGCGTTTGACAAACATCACCATTGTAACAACTCTCAAGAAACCTTTTCATGTAGATATTCTCGAACCCACTCTTCTGGTTTGTCTCAAACCATTTCAATACACCATTATAATGCTCAAAGCTAAATAGCCAAAATCCGTAAATTAGCCCAAAGTCCTCAATCATTTCTTTCAGGTGGAGATGGAGATGCATGTTTTGTGTGAATACATCTGGTTTATAAAAGTCTTCACAACCAACACAGAACTCCTCCAAACTTTTGTAAGCTTATTTGATCTCATTTTTGGTGATACTTGGCTTCATCAATTCTCTGCATGCATTGACAAATTGGATCGAATTGCTAAGCAGATAATCTTGCAGGCATGTCTTGAGCAAAACAGGAGAGTATATTAGGCACCATGCTTTCCACTCATCTGCCTTCATAAATGGAAATTTCTTTCCAATATTTATCTTCAGATTCGTGTATCCTACAGAGAGTACCATTCTATTGGCTTCTTTTTGCATCTCTACAAAATCTTTGTCATCAAGCAAATTGTTTGCAATCCAAATATCCATTATTTGTTTTGCAGTCCTGAGAAAAGGTTGTGCATGAGATCAATAATGGTTGTATGCACTAGCTCAAAGTACACAAGTTGATGAAGCTCAGACCAATGAACATCATTCTCAATTTCCAATTGCTTTCTCTCTGTCAATGTCTTTACATTCTTCCACAGGTTTGCATGTCTGCGATTTTCTTCTTTTGTGCAGCCTACCTATTCCAAAACTTAAGCCCAAAATAGTTTACAGCAGTAGTCCCATCAATACAAGCAAACTGATGATTGCATTTGTAGCATGCACATGTGCTGTTGTGAGATGTAAACCCACACGTCTTTCTTGCAGCAGGGATGTCGCATGCAACCATCAACAGAGCAGCACGCACCAGAGCACCTGAGCAGTTATATGTATCAATTGTGATACCTTTATACAATAGCATAAGTTCATCAACAAGAGGACGCAAATAGTTATTGATCTCGTCGGTGCTTGCTTCTTTAGGTCCAGGCATCAATCCAACAAGAATGACATTTTCTGCCTTGTTCTGCTCTTCTCTCAGCAGATTGTTAATTGTCAGGTATATCGCACCACAAGAATATGTCACTCCATCAAACAGTTGAAACCAATCAATGTTCAGTGTCAATAGTAATGATCGTTCCTTGGGAATAAACTGGACACCATCCTTATCAACTAATTCATTCCACATCTTTGCATTATATATATTGAATAAAGTACCGTCAACTTTTGGTTCTCAATTCCATCTGTTGATCATACTCTCGAAAGAAGAACATGCAAACGTTTTTTCAAGGTAGTTGTCAATGAGTTATAAACAAATGTGCACTTTAAAATCATAGTTGTTATGTATGAGATAAAAATAAGATATAAAATAAAACAAGTGCAGATGAGAGTATGGTGAGACTTTGTTTTATTAGAAGAAGTGAAATAATCAGAAAGGAGATGCTGTTCTATTGCTATTAATATTGTGCGTTTATATAGACATTGCATTTAGCTTGGTGATGATATGATGATATCATGTAATGTCTGTTTCTCTACTATTATCTTCTATGATTTAGTTCTTATGTTTTTAGTGTTATTGACTAGAGTCTTAGTATTTATCTTAGTATGTTCTTTATGTAATTTCCTTGTATAAAGAAAGATATATCTTTTAGTATCATTATTAGTTGTCGGTAACTCAATGTACGTATTTATTAAGTGTCTGTACTTTTAATTTAAATCTACGATTATGTTGGATACAACAATAGTGTTCTTCATACTAGACTTGTAGAGATCATTTTTATAATACGTCTTACTACCAACTCTTTTGAAATTGCAGAATGTATATGTGTTGTTGCTGTAATTGTACAATGTGTGACAATTACTGCATGCTACATATTTTGATATGCCTTTTATCAAGTCATTGTATCCTGTCATTTTTCTCAAATCTGGAATGCTTGTAGGAAGTCGAAAATTCTCTCTATAATGTTCGAGGATTGTATTTATGAATGTTATCAAAATTACTGCACCTTCATCTACAATGAAGCTAGAAATAAATATCACAGTGAAAACCGCAATTACTTGATGCCAAATATTCTCTGGAAGGTTTTCTGTAGACTCTGTAAGTTATTGTAAAATAATATTAATTTTTTGTTTCTTTAATTCAAGCCTTTTTTCTTCAATCATAGTTTATTTTTAATATTTACCCTGTTCTTGCTCTCTGCTCTGTTCTTCTTGCTCAAATTCATCCGACAACTCATATTCAGACTCAGACTCTGAAGTATACTACTCTGTTTCAAAAAGAAATTCTTTCACCAAAAGAGGTAAGTGAGTATTGACATACTGCTCTGGCAAGGGTGCACCAACAGAGTAATTATCATCTATTGGTACCAAGTTTAAATAGAGTGTGCATTGGGTATAAAAAATAAAATACTATTATATTCAATATGTTCTTCAATTTGATCTATGTCCATATCAGCTTCACTAGTGTTTACTTCGGCTGTCAAAACTATTTGTTTCAATGGATTAGAATATATTATATAAATAAATGAAAAATTGATAACTTAATTTACCATTAATGGTTTTATTTATTTTCCTGTCATTATCATTCTGGGTATGACACTTGGCAGTTCTTTTATTTGTCATGGTGTATCTGAGAGAATTGCGATTGCATCTTGTGCATTTGTAACAAACTTCATTGGGATTGGCAATGTCAAACATTTTTTTATCTAATTTTTTTTAATAATAAAGGAAGTATGTAACAGCTGTTGCTTATTATAATTGTCTTTATTATTTTAAAAAAAATCTCCTGGGAACTCTGATATATATTAGGTCAATGATATGTTTTTAAATATATTCTTGCTGCTAAACACAGGAAGTGATCTGGGTTGTAATTTTTTGACTACTATTATTGATAATTTCAGGTAAGTGGAATTCAATTATTTTAAAGTGTTTTTGCAGTAGGGAATCTCATCAGATCCAGAATCAGCTTGCACTCTAAAGTACTTTAATAAAACTATAAGTTTTATACAAACGCCTATAGTGTACATATGTAATTGCCATATAGAGAATACAAATTGATCATATCTGCAACACTTTGCTTTGACACCTCACTAGTATTCAGCTTGTCATGACCCTAGTATCTAAGGTACTCTGCCCATAGTTTACAGGTCTCTTAAATCCATGCATATCTTTAAACTAAACACATTGGTATATTTATTTTTATACATGTGTATATAAACCTATTTTTCCAATACTACATTCTTGGCAGGAAAATTGATATCTAAGATGTGGCCAGTATCAACACCAAGTATTTTCAAAGAGTTGCATACTTCTCTATGTGCAAGACGGCGTAAACGTAAGATATACACATATTAATATCCTTTAGGACTAGTGAGAATGGCAAACATTCTAGCAGAAGCAGCAACCTGTTGAACAGAAGGAGATCTGAGAGCCTTGCTGACAGAAAGGGCAATAGAAATAACAGCAGAGTTGTGAGCAGCAACAGCAGTAGTAGTCTATAGAGAAGTCTCAGTGTCAGATTCCTTGGGTGTAGTTGGTGCAGTTGATGTTGCTACATTTGTTATAATTAGGCAATTCCTCTGAGATGCTAATTGAGATCTGAGATCAGCAATTAGCTTTTCCATATTATCTAATTAAGCTGTTAATCTAGCATTAGTGACATTAGAAGATTCAAGTTCATTGATGTATTGTTGCAGTGACATAAATTGGGTCTACATATTCCCCAGAAATGAGACAAGATTGGGTCATATTCTTTGCATAACAGAGAATAGCAATAATGTTAACATTTGAGATTGCAAAAATGAAAAGTTGTTGGAATTGGCTGAAATTTTTTCCACTGATAGATAAGACAATAGTGATAATGAATATATTATTTTGAGCAAGATGTAGAACAGATTGATGAAGCTTTTGTATGGATGTAACCACTTTTTTGTTATGTTTTGTGTAATATAAGCTAATATGAAAGAGAGATTTTTGACACATATGGTGCTTATATTTGTAATAAACATTGACAGATGATATGTTATCCTAGTTTTTGAAGTTTGAATGGGTTTGTGGATATAAAATAACCTCTTTTTTTCACAAGAGAGAAAAAGACAAACTCAAAAGAGAATGTAGAATTAAAAATAATAAAATCAATAAGAGAAAAATAAGAGAAAACAGTACTATTAATCAATCTCGATAGACTTGACTCAATATACTTAGATAATTAAACAAATAAAATATCAACAGTATTAAATATTAAGAGAACTTGTCAGAAAATAAGACAACGAAAAATCAATGTTTATTAAATGCAAGTATTGCGATATTTATAGTTTTGTAATTGACTTGTTGAATAATTAAATAAATAAAATTATAAAAAAATATAATAAAAGTTGTATAATTGACAATTTATTAAATTTGATTTGTTCTTTACTGTCATTAAGTACAAATAAAATAAAATAGTTATTAAGTCATAATCATAAAGATAATTATGCTTGTAAGAATATATAATAAAAATAATGTTAATTCCAAGTTGATTCATTCAGTTAAATATAGTGGGAAAATAAGATACAATGTGTGGTTGCCTAAAGTTATTGTTGACAGAATGATGCCTTTTTATTGTACTTATTAGTGTTTTGCTCTACAAATAAAAAAATTGCTTTTTATTCAGCCTCAGCCACCATTGGAAAATAAAAATAAAAATAATAGAATATAATTTTGGGCAATGATATGGACATGCAAGAAAAATTAGGGTCGGACATGCAAAAAAAGACCAAAAGGGAGAATTAAACGTGACGTCACTTGTAATTGGCCTTTGGGAGTGTTACTGACAAATTGAGCACTGATAAGACATGCAAAAGCAACCAAATTGAAGAATTAAACGTGACGTCACCTATAATTGACTTTTGGGAGTGTTACCAACAAATTGGACACTGATAAGACATGCAAAAGCGAGCAAATTGAAGAACTAGATGTGACATCACATATAATTAGTTTTGCATGTTACACGCATTTTTTTGGGGGGTCAGCCTTGATATTTGTTAAATGTTTCAAAATTAATGTTGATTGTAAAAATAGAAAAAATGATAATGAGATAGATATAAAGATAAAAATGGAAGATTGTAAAGAAGATAAATATAGAAATATAGATAAATAGAAAGATAATAATAAATTGAATAGAAACAGAAGGGAATATTGATAATAGAGATAAATATAGAATCTAAAAAGTAAAAAAAAAATCTAAAAAAGATATATACGAAAAGTTAGTATAATTCAAGATAATTCTAGTTTAAAAGCCATACCTTGATTGTTAGTACATCAAAGAATAATCTTCAAGGCCATGTTTTTGAATTATTCTTTTATGAAAGGGGTTGATTTTTGGCCAGCAGAAATTTCGAGTGTTTTTGCGCTTGGCAAGAAGAAAGTGGTTTACATCTAAGATAATAATTATTGGTTCCACTTTTTCTGGCAAGGTAGCAAATGGAATAAAAAGACAGTCGCCTGTTTCAATTGGAGTATTCCAATATACAGCCACTGCTCTGCTAAATGTATCGGCTACAAGTTGAGGATGGTTGATTGTACCGAACCAATGTTGCTGGGGGAGAGGTGAGCGCTTGTCTTGGAGACTGCGAATTAGTGGGTTATTGGATGCAGGCATATTGCCATGCTCCATTCTTCCGTGGTAGTAGTTGTTTTGGTGCTTTAAAAATGTTTCTAGCATTTTGTCTTTTACTTTTGACCACTCCTCCTGGTCCTGGTACACTTCCATTGCTATCGCCCTGTACCCACAATTTCCGTCTGCTTCAGGAGAAAAGATTGTTGATATATGTTTTGGTGCGATTGTGAGATTTGTTAGTAATGTGGAATCGCATGGTGACCCAAGGTTGATAATACGTTTTATGGCTTTTTGCTCTTTAGCTGAGGATATTTTTTGCCTAGAAAACAAAGCAAAGATTTAGTAAATTAAATCTAAACAATATTAAAATCTTACTTTTTTTGTTCTTTTTCTGTTTTAATTTTTTTTGTGATTTTTTCTTTTTCGGTATTGATGCAATGCTCTAATGCAATCATCTTGCGCTTGGTATTTTTTGGTTGGCCTTTAATAGCTTCGACTACTGTTGGGCCCTTAAGGTTTTTTGAGTTTCTGTGCATCGATTTGTTTCAAAGTTTTTTCTATCAATTGGTATATATTGATTTGTTCTTGTTCGCTCTGAGCATTGGCAAAATGTTTGCAAATAAGCTCAAGAGCATAGTTGAATTCTGGGGTTATTGGTTTGATATTGTTGATGTTTGGGGGTACTGGGGTTGCATTTTGGATAGTTAAATGGTCTACATAATAAAATATTATATGAGAAAATTGTCACGTAATTATTGCTATTATTATATATATTACTTTCTCCTTCTAGATAGTTTTTTCTCCAGTGTCTTGGGATGCAGGAGATTGGGATGGTATCGAATTTGGCGAGTGTGTAGTAACAAGGAAGCAGGTAGTTGTATTGTATGAGGCATTTGCACTCTTTGGCTAGTTTTTCAGGTATAATGGATTTGGATAATTCTAATTTGATTTGATCCATTGCAAATCTACAGACTTTAAGACGGATGTCATTTAGTCTGGCGGCATTGACTTTATCGAACACAATTTTTGTTCCTTCTCCAAGGCTTTCCACCATTAGCCGATGCTTGCGATCTGCAACCTATACAATTTATAAATATATTATAACCAATAAATGCATAAAATAGTATAGAATAAACTTACCAACTCGTCATACCACTTTTTTACTTTAAGGGTAACTGTCTTCAGTTTACCCAAGGAAGTACCAAGAGAATGCTTGAGAGAAGAATGGGCACTTTCTGCACGGTTCGACGTGCGATTGCCAAAATGGGCATGTTTATAAACATACATGTTCACCCCGTTTTCCTTGTCTTTCATTTTTCTGATAAAGTATATTAAAAAAAACACGATTTTTTATAGTTAAATACTGTTTACATCAAATTTAAAAAAAATATACGTACTTCTCAAGAAAAGCACTAGCAGCTTTTCCTTGGTCTTTGTAATTTTCCTTTGCAAATTCAAGGTATCCATTTGTTTCGTTTTTTACTTCTTGATGTGTAATGCATTTTAAAGCAATTCGGTCAAGGAATTCTGACAGCTTATCCAACAGGTCTCTCTTTTCGCTACTCTCGTCTCCCTTCATCATCGGAAGCAATTGCTTTTTAAAGTTGTCTTTGATATGCTTATAGCACAACAACTGCTTCGACTCAGGAAAGACTCGAGTAATAGCATTTCTCAATGCTTTTTCATTGTCCGTGATAAAAAAATCTAGGAGAAGTGTTGTTTGTTTGTCGTTGCTGCTGTTGCTGCTGTTGTTGTTGTTGTTGTTGTTGTTGTTGTTGTTGTCATCGGGCCAGACTGCATCGCGGAGACAGCTAAGCACCCAGAGATAATTTTCTTCTGTCTCATGCTCTACCCAAGCACCGGCAATTGGATACGTCTTTAAAGTAGTATGAGGGTTTCCACTCACATTGCTAGTACCAACAATGTTGACATAAGTCATTCGATGACTATTTGTCTTATATGTGGCATCAATAATGACAGTCTCAGGCATTCTTCGTGCCTCATTGATCGCATCCTGATGCACAAAGAAGACCATATTCACTTGATTGTCTTCTGTATTACCGACAGAATACCTGACATGGAAGTCAAGATCTTGCAGAGTGGTGATAAAATCAAACATCTCCTTTCCTTTTTCCGATTTTCCGAAATGTTGCTTTATATTAGCAATGTTATGGCGAACAATGTTTGTATATCCATTTATCTTCAAACTGTTGAAGATGGTGAATACATCGTCATTGTTCTCCAGATGCTTAACCACAAGCGCCATTGCCTCAGGCGAGAGCTTGCGTTGCATAGCATATGCTCTGCGGTCTTCTTCGATGGGGTGATTATGCTCTGCCTCACGGGAGCGCACAGTGAGCTTTCCGCCCTTCTTGGTGTTGGCATACATGAAGCAAGGGCAGCCATGCTTCTGCGTATCTTTTTCGCGCTTTCTCTCCCATCCAGGAAGAGTTTCACCCATAACTGATGTTTTGGAAGCAACCTTCTCGGCTTTTCTGGTATCTCTATATTCGCCAGAGTGCTTGCAAATCAATTTGATGCGAGAGCTTGATGCATATTCAGTAGTGAGAGCAATGTTATGCTTGACACCATATGCTTTGGCAGCTTCTCGAACAGCTACGACTGAAGAGAATTCTCTTCCAACAAGAAAAATTGAGTTGAACTCAGTCAAGGCAGCATTGTACTTCTTCGACGTCTCGCTAACAATGACAAAGTCGTTGGTGTTATTAATGTTGTTAATGTTGCTCATGTTAAATGTCAAAAAAAATTATGCACTGATGTTGTAGTAAAAAAGAGCAGTGATTTAATTGGCAATCTGGAGGATAATTTATCTGATCCCTCCAAAAAAAATGCGTGTAACATGCAAAACTAATTATATGTGATGTCACATCTAGTTCTTCAATTTGCTCGCTTTTGCATGTCTTATCAGTATCCAATTTGTTGGTAACACTCCCAAAAGTCAATTATAGGTGACGTCACGT
Organism: Phycomyces blakesleeanus NRRL 1555(-); assembly: GCF_001638985.1. Taxonomy (NCBI): domain Eukaryota; kingdom Fungi; phylum Mucoromycota; class Mucoromycetes; order Mucorales; family Phycomycetaceae; genus Phycomyces; species Phycomyces blakesleeanus. Next base: position 1,687,172 of record NW_017265140.1, read on the forward strand.
TTAATTCTTCAATTTGGTTGCTTTTGCATGTCTTATCAGTGCTCGATTTGTCAGTAACACTCCCAAAGGCCAATTACAAGTGACGTCACGTTTAATTCTCCCTTTTGGTCTTTTTTTACATGTCCGACCCTAATTTTTCTTGCATGTCCATATAGATCCCCATAATTTTCTAGAATTACAAAGAATTCTGCAATGTCACCGCACTGCCGGACAACCGAAATGTGTTTAACATTGATTATTACTATAACATTTTATGTCAATTCAATACAATCCTCAATGGTCTAGTGGCTAGGATCCGACGCTCTCACCGTCGTGGCCGGGGTTCAATTCCCCGTTGGGGAACTACCTTTTAATCGGATGTCTTGCGATGCATTATGTGTCGTGCTTAATTTTTGTGATACAAGTTTTAGCTGTCAAGTCTCGATCTGTTATTTCTTTTCTGGCACTTGAACCAAGTCGCAGAATCAATACCACTGGGGATCTTTAAGTTTTTAAGAATAGTTTTTAGATAAGAATCAAGACACTTTTTATTAAATGTATTTCTTGACTATTTCACCACAGCAGATTTTTTTGTGTAATCTTGTTCCTTAAAAGGATTCTTGTATACGGGGCGAATTTTGCCCATAACAGGAAATTCATTTTTTTGGGGGACTGAAAAGTGGGGGGATGGGGGGACTACTCTCGGCCAATAGATTTCGATTAAAAAATGTACTGCACAATTTCAAAAATGGTTCAAATTTTTAATTTGTTTCAAATAATTTTGGGTTGTAAAAAATTTATTTTTTATTTTCGAAAAAAATTAGGCTAAAAAAAAGCTAGACTGGACCATAAAATCCACAGGCAGTAGCACACCAGTATATTCGTACCACTAGAAACACTAGTAGTATAACTGTTTGTACTTATGCCTGTAAATTACGTGATCGGTTTGCTGCAAACTACTATGTCTAGCTAATCCAAGAGACCCGGTGCCAGAAATTCCAATAAACCCAAAGAGCATAAAGATTTGAATTTCGAGAAAAGCTAAAGCAGAAGAACTAATAATTAGTAATTAAACTTAGTTATATATATTTAACAGAATTTTACCTTTGACTCTATTAAGGCATTTGCAATAAAAGGCAGCCAAATCTCTGCAAGTGAGGAGTAAATAATTAGTCTTCTGTTGCTTTGTAAGAGGAACATGTAGTTATTACCTCTTTATTGATTTACTGAGATGATGAAAAACTAATTTATAAACTAGAATTGTATGATTAATAAACACAATGACATAAAAAACTTTGATAGCATAAATACCTTTGAGCTTACGGTCTTTAAGCAAAATTCTGCTTCTATAAATACTATAAGCATACTGGAATATCTTACAAATAGAAGCTCATGCAAATAATAAATATTTTGTGGAAAAGTAAAATGAAAAAGAAGACAAAAACAGGCGATATTTTCTTAAAAGAAAAGAAGTAAAAAAAATTCTAATTGGTCCGCTGACATTAAATATCGATCTTTCCACATTTTATAAATTCAATTATTTTCGCAAAGTCATTTTCCCCCCTTTGTTTTTACAATCAATTTACTATTATGCAAAAGAATACAAGACAAGAAACATATAAAATCGTTAAGACTCGCCCCCCTAAAAGGCAAGGCGAACTTAACTTTAGCATCAATTCAGGTGTTTTTACCTGCTCTGAATGCGAAAAAGAGTTCGAAAAGCCTTGGTTACTGAAAAGGCATTCGAAGGTTCACCATATAAGTAATCAAATGGCAACCAATACTGTACTCAACAAACCCGAGCAGGTCGAATTGATAGTCGAGAACACTATTCTGGATGCTAATGCATTTGATTACTTGAGTGACGAAGATGACTCCTCCAGTATTGGGGATGAAGAAGACAATATTGTAGACGAGGAAAACGATATTGTCGATAATTTCTTTGATATTGAAATGAACAGTAATCCAGTTTTCAACGCGTTCTCTGACATGTTTTCTTCTGCTGCTGCTGCTGATGAGGTATCAATGACCGATGATGACTCTGAGATCCCGGAAGAAGTCTTTGAGACAATTGGCGCTGTAAATGACCCTACAAGCTGTTATCCTTTTCGCGATCTTCAAACCATGATCCTTTTCGCTTTTATCGATGGGGATAATGACATGATCTCCCAGCGAATGTTGAAGAAGATACTGCTTGCGATGAACTTGATCATTAAGATCCAGCAAGAAACTCCCATAGGAAGAACATTTAAGTTACCTCGTTTGGATGCTCTTTTAAATTATCAGGCAAGAAAGAAGTCCAAGATGCCTGTCTTTCCTTCACAAAGAATATCAGTACCTGGATCAAACGGGAACGCATTCGCCCACATTAACCTTCCGTCCGACCACTTGAGATTTCTTATGGCAAACCCAAAGAAATCCAAGTTGATCTCGTCCATGCCCGATCGTACCCCAAACCAATCGATCTGTTTGGAACAAGGTGAAAAGTGGAGAACCCACCATCTCTTTCAGCAGCCTATGCACACTGTAAATGGTATAGATGTCTGGTTTGGAAACATCGTTTACTTGAAGACAAACGATTGCAGCATCCGCTTTTTGGTTGAATCGTTCCACACGGCAAATAAAAACATTTTTGCGAGAGGGTATCTGGTCAGAGCGATTTCGATTGTATGCTATGGCGTTGAGGTTGCTGTTACCGATCTTAGAGTAGAGCAGATCTCTCACGTTGACACCACTCCTGTTGAAAGAGATCACTACTACAGTATCTCAAGTAGCCTTACCAGATTGAGTCCTGCTCATGACTTTCTTCTTTTTGGAGTTCATCCAATGAAGAAGCCTATGCCTCTTTCTGTTTTGCCCGGTAATGTAGATCGCGATGCAGTGTTTTACAAAGTTAGGATTGTTTCAATCATCCTTTTTACAGACGACACTTCCGGCAATCGTTCAAAGCAGTACAATCCGTTTGAAAGCTGGTTAATGAGATGCGCTGCCTTGCCTTTAAGGATCGAAATTCGATAGCAAACATCCAGTTTCTTTCTACAATCCCTAAGAAAGATGGTGCAAATGGTATGTCTCTTCTGCCAGCAATCGTTGATGACTTTAAGAAACTCGAGAAAGGTGTAAAAATGTTCTCCGCTGAAGACAATGAGTATGTTCTGGTTGTTGCTCCCATCCTTTGGATTGAGGCTGACACGCCATGTCATTCGGAACTTTGCGGATTGCTTGGGCCGGCCACCACATTTCCTTGCAGAAGATGCTACATCGAACTTAGACGTGCAAAAGACTTTGTGAAGGACTTGTCCTACTTCTGTGAGTGCCATGAGAGACGAACTCGAGAGCACTATGTTCTTGCAAACTCGTCACCTGGCAGAGACACTGAGATCTCAAATGCTCCGAAAATTGGAATGAACACACCTGCAAACGAGATAAGCTTTAGAGATCGTTTGACTGGCCGCTTATTAGAATTGCAGTCGTTTGATCCAGAAAAGGATACACCAGTGGAAATCCTCCACACGATACTTCTTGGTGTTGCAAAGTATATGGTAATTGACTTGGTTAAGGTCGTGCTTAAGAATGACACAGCCACAATAGCAAGACTTTCAGAATTCTTGACAGATTACACGCGATCAACTGGTCTATCAAGAAAGTTCACCCGAAACTTGAGACATAGTGGTTCATTCCTCGGTAGAGATTTCAAGGTTCTGCTTCAAATACTTCCTGTAATTCTGATTACAGAATTCTCTGGAAATCATGAGCTAGACCTTGTAATACCATGCTTTGTTGAACTTGGCCGATTGTGTTCTCTGGTATTCGTTCGTCAGGTGACATCAGACTTTGATAACTATATTATCAGAGTAGATAATGCAGTGAAGCGCTTGATCAGAACATTATTTGACTACGATAAAGGAACCAAGAACGAGCTCTACAAGGCATATTGCACCAAGCCGAAAGTTCATTACTTGACACATCTCAAGGAAGATATAATTCGTTTTGGCCCAGCCCTCAATTATGAAACAGAAAAGGGCGAACAGTTCAATAAGCACATTCGCGAACATCTGTTTCATACAAATCGCCAAAACACTTCCAGGGATGTTTGCCTAAAGTTTGCAAAGCAGGTAGCATTGCAACATGTAATTGACAGCGGGTTGTGGATTAATAGCTCTGGCAACCGAGAGAAGTCTGGAACTGGAATAGAGAGGTTCATTAAGGACAACAATGAATCTTTGTTCTATTACACCTTCTTTGGCGACTCGAGAGAGCTAAAGGACAACAACGACACTGGAGATATTGAAGATGACGCCGTCCAAAACAACAGTTTTGGCGCGTTTGTTTTTAAAGATGATCCAATCTCTCGCCCTCGGATAGGACTTGTCTCAGGCTCTGTTGTTAAGTTTCTTAGCATTGTTCCTCGTACGGATAATGACAGAAACAATAACTATGCCAAGGCTGTAATGACAGGTGAGCATTCTGATGTTGCTAACATGAATCTCGTTTGTAAGTTAGATTTGCACATTTTCCGCAACCCATTTTACATTGTAAATTTGAGCAAGTTTGGTTCCTACTGGTTCATTTTCAATAATATTCTTTTTGATGAATAAAATGATGCTACTTCTTTATTATTATTATAATTATTATTTGAACCTTCTGTTTTTTTCTTCTCAACATCAATTTTTTTGCGTAATTTCTGTGAAGTCATTTTTTGGTTACTCAAACCAACCCCCAACTTTCCTTAATAAATCCTTTGTCTCACTTGAACACTTTCTGACTTCCCTAACAGTTTTTTTTCTTACTTTAAAAGCCCACAAGTAGTACTGAACTTAATTTTATCCTTTATTCGGATGAAAAAAATTGAGTACGAAAACAAATTACAATATTTTGGCCTCTAAGCCAATCATATTGCTTAGGTGCCAATTTTCACCCAAAATGATAACAAAAATCTCTGGTGGTGTTATACAAAATGATAATTGATTTCTGACTAAAAGAATAGCTACGATAATATGTCTTAGATGCTTGTTGTCCAGTAATATCTTCTACAAGTATATTCACTATATTAAACATCTAAAACATAGACTGAATGATAAAATCGACTGATGTGCTCTTTTTTTAAAAAAAATGTTTTTTTAAAATTCTGAAATTTTAATATCTTGTAGCTGGAATTTTAAAAATGAGACAATTTTTTTTCTGAAATTATGTTGCTATAGGCAATATAAAGATATTGCCTTTTTTGGAAATAGTACTATTTCTAATTAATATATACAGTTTGTATGTGTAGCTGAAATATTGTCATGCAGCTATATTTGTGTAATGAGTGTTTTGGCACAATGCTATATTTTTGCACTTTCACTCCCACAGTCAGGGTTCAAACCTGGGTTGTAGTCTTTTTTTTATTTCATTAAAAATTAAACATTATTATATTTATGTGACTGTAGGTAGTGTATTTATTTATGATGGCTAAATAAAACAGTCTAAATATTAAAATTTTTGAAAATAATATAAATATCTTTTTTTTATTATTTCTTTCATTCTTTCTTTCAATATTTATATTTTATTTTTATTTTTGATTATTTAATATGCCCAGCTATTTTCAGCCAATAGATATTTCAATCATATCGGACTTTGAAGAAATTCATAAAATTATTAAGTCTAAGAAAGCTTCTGCTATGTAAGTTGTATTAATCAATAATGCTTTAAATATATATTAATTATAATAATATATATATATATTTTATATTATAGTTATCTGAAAGAAAATAATATTTTCTATGAGCAGATATCATGTCGCAATGGATGACCTATGACTTTACAGTGACATAATAGTAGAGAGAAGTTTTACTAGAAGTGCAATTCCAGAAGCTGCTGCAACAGAAGTGAAATGTTTATTAGAAAAGCTACTATCTTTTCTTTTAAAAAGATGGCTTTAAATACTATGATATATCTTATTTGGTGTTTCATCTTGAATCATCCACTGAATAAGATTGAAGAAGCAACCAAACTGAGTGCAAAGACAATTGATACTTTTATGGCAGATATTCAAAAAGCCATTTGTCAACATATTAGTAGTAATGACACTTTGATTGGTAAGTAGAATATAATATATGTTTTATTAATAAATTCTAATAATATAATAGGAGGAGAAGGAATTACTATTGAAATTGATGAATCTAAATTTGGAAAACGAAAGTATAATAGAGGACATAAAGTTGAAGGTGTTTGGGTTCTGGGGGTGTTGAGCAGACATCAGAAAGAAAAATATTTTTGGTGGCTGTATCAAACAGAACAGCTGACAATCTTTTGGATATTATCCAACGTCATATTCTGCCAGGCTCTATCATTCACACTGATTGCTTTAAATCATACAATCAGTTAGAAACCCTGGGATCACTGCAAAAGGAGAGTGGATTTGGTCGAATTTTATTTTTTGAATTTTGGCAAAATTTGGAAAAATATTTCAAACACTATCGGTTTTCAATATATTTTTTCTTTGAGATGGGAATTCGCAATTTTTTCTGATTATATTAAATAAACACAGATACAAACACAAATATTTATTAATTAGGCAATAAATTGCACAATTGTCTTAAAAAATATATGTTTCAATTGACTTGGCAGAAAAATAAAAAATAAAAATAAAATATTAAATGTTAAATGTGGTATTTAATTATTTTTCTGGAAGGAAAAACTTGTTGTTACAGATGCACCTAATTTAGACTCCATAATATTTTTATTGCATTGCAAAAAATACCGATTTTTATTAGAATATAATAATGTATGATATGTGACTTATTTTTAATAAGAAAGTATATCAAAAAAAATTGAAAAAAAGAGCAAGAATTGATGTCATAAAAAACACAAGAAAAAGAAAATCCAATAAAGGCCACTTGCCAAAATGAGCGAGAATTGATCTCATGTTAAAAAAACGCAAAAGAGAAAAACTACGCCATTATATCAGTGATTATTAAATTGAAACCCCATTAATAATCAGGCACACTTTTTTTAAGAAAAGATCGCTGTATCAAAATCCATTTGTAATTCTTACTAATAAGGATGATAAGCTCAATGTAGTTAATGACATAGTGAACAAGATATATCAACTCATTATTAATGACAAAAATAAGAGACATATAAAAGATAAAAATAAAATATAGTATACACCTCTTTATTATTTTATTATTATTAATATTATTCTTACTGTTATGAATTCTACAACTAAAACCTGCACTGTTATATGTACATGTTTATCATGTACCAAAAATGCAATTGGCGGAATTTTGCAAAATGCACAGACCTTTAAGCGTCATAATAATGATGATAAGTTATTAGACATTGGCCCAAAAAATCGAGGTAAATGACATTTGAGTAGTATGCACATTACTAGATAAATTGTAATCTAATATTTTTTTTTGTTAATTATCAGTTAATACAGAAGTTGTCGAAGAAGAGACAGACGTTGAGATGGTAGATGTATCTGAAACATCGATTGATTGTGAGTATAAAATTTCTTTTTAATAAATCATAATTTAGATAGCTAATAGTCTGGTTTTACTATAGAAGAAGATAATTATTCTATTGTATCAGCCAAAACTACCGTACAGAGTGTACCTTTTTTGAGAGAAGACGAGATTTTTCAATTCGAAGAGTCTGATGTTGAGACAACATCATTGGCTTCTGACAATGACGATCCTGATTCAAGCGATGAGTCTGAAGATGAGAGCGAAGTTGAGGTTGCCGGTGTTGAAGATTTTGAAGACATGGTTGCTTCTGGTATGCATACATTTAAAAAAGAAATATACATAAATTGTGTTACAAATAATTAACAGAAATACTTGCCTTTGTAGTTGCTTCTTTGAAAATTCATGAAATATCTCAAACAAGCCAATTCATGGCTCTATTTGGCATTATCTTTCAGGCGTTTTACTTGGTTCAAGCAGGTGGAACTGCTATGTTGAAATTCTTTTGCCATCTTCTTGTTGCCTTTGATAAGAATGCCAATCTCCCACTCACCATTGATGCATTAAAGACTATGACCGGCTTCAATTTCATGACAAAAAGCATTGTCAAATACACCGTCTGCAACAAGTGCTTTGCAATTTACCTACCAGGCAATCGCTAACCAAATTGCACATTCGAAAAATACACAACCACACCACCAACATACTGTGAAAATCCTCTTTTCTCTGACACCGAAGCTGATCGCGCTGTCCCTCTCATGGTTTTCCCATACAACTCGCTCAAGAATGCATTGGCACAGCATTTCTCCAAACCTGGGTTTGAGCATCAAATCGTTCAATGGAGATCAAGGGAAACCGTAAACAGTATCTTGTTAGACGTCTATGATAGTGCAATGTGGTCTGAGCTCCTTGACGAAGATGATGAGCCTTTTGTGAATCACGACCATTCTTTGATGTTGACATTGAATGTGGATTGGTTTCAACCGTTCGAGGGTTGTACACATGCAAGTGGGGTCTTGTATCTGTCAATGAACAATCTGCCTAGGGAAGAAAGAATGAAGCCAGAAAACATTATCCTTGTCGGTGTCATGCCTGGTCCAAAGGAAGCGAAGATCGACCAGATGAACAACTTCTTGGAACCTCTGGTAGACGAGCTGGTAGAGTTATATGGCAGCATAACTATGAAAACTCCAGAGTTCCCTAATGGTACTAGTATCCGCGCTGCTCTTATGTGTGTTGCTTGCAACATACCTGCTGCAAGAAAGACTGCTGGATTTACAGGATTTGCAAGTACAAACGCCTGTCACATATGCAAGCTTCATTTCACTGTTGTTGCTGGAACAAGTAATATCAATTATTCTGGATTCGATTATGAGAACTGGGTCTCCCAAACAAAAGAGGAAAATGCAAACGAAGCTGAGATATGGTTCTGCGCAGAATCTGATGCAGAGAGAGCTGTTTTGGAGAAGCAGCATGACACCCATTTTTCCAAGTTGCATCGCCTACACTACTTTGATCCCATCTGATGCACGATTGTTGATCCCATGCACAATTTGTTTCTTGGGACAGCAAAGCGTATGATCAGTGTTTGAAAGACCTGAGGTATCTCCCAACTGCTGTTCTCGTCCATATGCAACGTCTTGCTGATGATATTCTTATGCCTCCTGGGTATGCCGTTTTATCAACAAAGATTGAATCTGGTTTCCTGTATATGAAGGCAGACGAGTGGCAATTGTGGTGTCTGATTTATTTGTTGGTGGTACTAAAAGACGCTTTGCCTGAAGACGACTACAAAAACTGGACTCTCTTTGTAAAAGCATGCTGAAAGTTGACCAGTCCTTCAGTCACATATTCAGAAATTGACAGTGCACACCAGCTCCTTGGAGAATTTGGAAAAGAGTGTGAGACTCTTTATGGAGAGAGCAGCATCACGCCAAATATGCCCTTGCATATGCACTTGCATGAGTCAATGCTTAATTTTGGTCCGGTATACGCATTCTGGCTGTATAGCTTCGAGAGATACAACGGCAAGTTGAAGAACATCAAGACGAACCGTTGCAATGGTCTTGAGGTCACCTTCATGAGAGTCTTCCTGGAGAAAACATTCATTGGTAGCTTTCTTCGAGCGTATTCTACCAATCTTTTATCACCACTGATAGAGTTCCTTGAGGGGGTTGCCCAAGTAAAATCAAATTCCAACAGCTCTTCTCCCTTGAATTTGGATGCTGGCCACCCTCCTGTGTTGCCATTTAGCTTAGCAATGTTCCAGCAAGCTGCTACAAATCCATGGTACAATGTCACTGGAAGTGAGGCCTTGCCCCCGACCACATTGCCAATCAAGTTGCAGCCTTTGACTATGATGAAGGATGATCACTATCAGTGGTTATTTGGATTCTATGTCAAGGCTTACCGGAGTACAAGTGTTTCCTTCTGTGTGGTAGGGAGAATCCCAATTGGTGAGGATGTATTTGTGAACAATCGGATTCAAAAGGTGAAGAAGATTTTGTTGCTGGGGCAAGAGTACTGCAGTGGTAAAAAGAAGAAGCGTGGGTCTTTTGTGAGGGTATTGTTTCTTGAGAGAACAAATGACGATGTATCTGAATTCCCTGGTCAAATAGAGTATTTATTTACTTATTCCATCAAGATTGGTGGAGTCAAATGAGTGTCAACGTTCGCATTCATTAAATGGTTTCCCGCCTACCATTCAAGTAGTCATCAGCCATTAGCTGATCAAGGTCTACAGTTGTGGGACAAGGGATTTATGGAAGAAGATGCTTCGTGCATTGTTCCAGTGCATCGTCTGCATTCGTGCTTTGCGTTGACTACGCATAAAATGCAGAGTGGGACGCAAAAGCACCTGGTTATTCCACTGCCTAGAAAAGTAGTCACATAAAAAACAAAAAAATAACAACTATTTAGGTTACCAGTATAAATAATTATAATACGAGTTTTTTGACTGTAAAAAGGTTTAGCTTTATTTATCTCTGTATTCTTATTTAGTTTTAACATTACTTCTTTATTAAGTATTTAAAAGAGCAATAGTAAATTATATTACCAGTTTTTTTTTTAACTATTAACGAATAGTAAAAACCATTATTTATTTCTCTTGCTTTTATCAATAATATAAAAGACAAAAAAACTTGTATATTTAATACTCAACATTTACCATTTTCTTAGCCTTTATTACATATTCTTGCTAATATCGGTATTATAATTTCCAATAAAAAAAACGAGGATAAAACAATCAGGGTTATATAATTAAATAATTGCTTTGTATATATATTTTTTTTATTAATTGGCTTTAAAATAAAATAAAATAAAATAAAATAATAATTTATTATTTTGATTCTTGATTTTGTCTTTTTCTTTTTCCTTTTATTTATATATTAATTGCTTCTCATCTTGACAATACCACCTGATTATATTTTACCACTTCGTCCCACATCATTCAATACAATCAATAAAAATCATTAAAGTACTATATGCACTTTGTAAACAAAATAACGATTTATTGTTGGCATGTATGAATCCAAGCAGCAACATGTGCCTTTTTCTCATTTGATAACTCGGTGTTTCTCAAAATAATTGGATAGACAGAATTTCCAATGACGTCTGGTCCCTTGTTAGCAAGTCTCTGTTTCTTCAAAACAGTAAAGTATTTATCCACCTGCATTATAATATAAATACTTTTGAGTTAGAAGTATTAAAAAAAATAACTTTTATCATGAGAGCCTTACCAAGGGATGTCTATTTCTAGGAGTATATCTAGTTTTATTTTTCTCCTCATCTGACTCAATATTAGACAACATGTCATAGTCCAGAAGGCCAACGACAGTCTCACCAAACTTAGACTCAAGGTTTGCCTTGTCAGCTAAGTGAATTGTCTTGTAGTCTGCAAGAATCTGAAAAAAAAAGTTAAAATAGTTTACACAAAAACTGTTGACTATACTTACATTTCTCTTTCTGGACCGGCATCAAGAAATTCGATTTTGTTGAGCTATCTTTTCTGGCAAAGCTTTTGCCCTTTGAAGCATATACGAAATATGTCTTTGGGTTTTCTCTTCCACAACTGCAGACGAAACAGACTTTACTTCAGCTTGCTAATGTGTGTAGCTCTGCACTACATCAGCAATGGGATGGTTGGATGTTGAGAAGGCGCCCTCATTGACTGTCAATGGCATTGTTGACAGAACTGCTCGTGTTTGAGAATGGATCAATCTCTGCAAAATATAATGTAAGCAACTTTGCAATATTCTATTACTAGTATATATCCTACCAAAACCGTTGGAAGGCGGTGCTTTATATATTCTCCTGTAGTAAGAGCCTGACTGATGGGACTATGGTTCGAATTGTTATTCTGGCCATTGGTTGCTTCCATGTTGTGGTAGACCTTCTCCAGAAGTGAATGATATTCATTCAGTCGGGTGCTCATGGTGGACAAAGTGGACAGGACAGTACCATCTAGCTCTGCACTAACTGTCAAGCTGGGAAGAATTTCCCATTGTCTTGTGCTTGCTGCTGTCTCAGCGGTTTGTTGAACAGACTTTTTTGTAGTCGTCTTTTTCGTTTTTTTTGATTGCTGCGTATTAGAAGACATGAATTGAGATATTTAAGGCTAATGAAAGAAATGGAAACAATGTGAATACTTTAATAATTAGAGTCGGGTTTCTTTAAAATAATAAAATAAATCAAAACATACGTAAAAGTGGAAAGTAAGGCACCAAAAGATTATTTTTCTGATGATGCTCTTTATAGCATTGTGATCTCTATATTATACTTTTCTTTATAAGCTGACTTGGAAAGGCATTTGTAATAGCTTACATCTATTACAAAGATGTGAAAGATTATGGTTTAGTACGTAATGTCTTGTCTCAATCGGGATGGGTTGAATGACTTTCAATTTGCTCCATTGATTCTATCAGTTTCTCAGGGTCAACGGTCATAAAATTATAATTTTGAATTTCCCCCGTTTTTTTTTAATTTTTTCTTTCTTCTTCTTTACTTCTTTCTTAATGTCTAACATGGTAAGCATCAACTCACATCAAAGTTTCAAGACCTAATCATCTTGTTGTTTTTATTCTAGCATGATACACTATGCTTTAAACCACCAAGTCCTTCTTAACTGCCTCAAAAATAATGATAAAAAGGTAATAAAAATATACTTGAATATTTATTCACGATTTATGTATTAATTATTCTGTTTAGATTTTTCAGGCCCGTTAACAAAGACATATACCTTGGGAGGGTTTACAAAATGGTATGTTGTATAAATATTAACGTACACCTACAAGATACAACTTGTATTTATTATTTTTCTTATGTATACCATACACTCTATAGTCACTGGTCTTTATCTCAGTCCTCTTTTTTTTATTATATACCGACTCTTATTCTCTACAGACAGACAAGTAAGTAAATAATCATTCTACTTCTTTGTATGTAGTTCTAATGAAAAGAAATTATTTTATAGATAATATCTCCATTTCCCGCATGCTACTTCTTCTATTATATTGAATAATTGGTAAGCAAAAAATAGTCTGATACTCTTTATTTCATTCTAATAAAAGATTATATTTTATAGACAATGTCATTGTATTTTGTGTTTGTCAACTCTTCTGTTTTCTGAACTGTCTGGTAAGCAAACCATAGTCTTATTTACTTTGCATCGTATTAACAAAAGTTATTATTTTTATAGACAATATTACTATAATTGAGACATTTAACTAAAACGTTGATATATCTATCTTTATGTTAAAGGCATCCATCTGTTCTCGTGTTTAACTTTATTGTAAGTACATTTATATTTTTAAATAATCTGTCGCTCTCAAATAAATATATCTAGAACATTCTTTCTAATCCACCCTATAATTATTTTTTATAAAAGTAAACAAACAGGCCAAGAAGGCGTGCCGCAGCAAGCAATGGAATACAGTAGGGGTCAATTGCACCAGGGGTGGACCAATGAATGTTTGAAAGGAATAACATAGTATTCACTAAAATAAATGATGGCATCGAGTGTGATGTTTCTACCCAATTGCAACAGAAGACGATTAGTGATGTAGACGAATAGAAACAGCTAGAAACAATAAGAAAATTTTTTCAAACCAATAAAAACCTTTAAAATGACCCATAAACCTCTAAATCTTGACTAAATCTTGACTAAATCTTGACCAAATCTCTTCTTTAACAACCCATATATAGTAATAAAAAGATGTTGAATGTTATGTGCTGTATTTAAAAAAAAAACCCAAAACCAATATAAAATGAAAAATCTGCGGTCTGATAAAAGTGCGTCTATATTTTCACAACCAAAATATATCAGATAAAAGTATATCACATTTTTTCTTTTTGCGTTCCTAAAATTCAGTATACTAATTGTATTCATTTAGCTCACGAATTTTAAAAATTGGCATCATAAATTCCGATCAAATTCGTGCTGAATTTTATTCATTCAGACAGTATTTGGTCAAGATTTAGTATACTGAATTAGCCCTCCTTTTGCAGTGGATATAGACATTCAACAGTAAATCATTCTGTTGAATATAAAACAAGTGAAGGTGTACATACCAACACAATTGAAGATAATATTAAAATATTTTGAAATATATTATTAATTATAATTTATTAGGTACTTGGAATGCTGTAAAGCAGCAAATGGCCTCAAGATCAAGAACCAAGAAAATAGTACAATGGAAATTAATGCAGTTTATTTGGAGGCACAAGCATGCTGGAAATATTTGGATAGGTCTATTACAAACTTTGGCCAGAGTTTCTGTTGTCAGACAAATAACAGATAATAATATCAGCTTAGAACAACAACTTTTGCTTGATCTTGGTCCAGACTATGAAACCTATTTCACAGAAAATAAATCATCTTTTTCTGAAAATAAAAATGATATCAGTAGTGATAGTAATAATACTAGGGATAGTACTAATGACAGTGATTTTATTTTGTAATTTTTTATTTGTTTTTTATTCTTTTATTTCTAATATCTTTATTAAAGCCAAATATTTATCTTGTTCACTGAGTATTTTCATATTTTTTATATTATTTGTAATAATAATTATAGAAAACATTAATTTAATTATTTAATTAATTAAATAGATATTTTATATACTAATAACATATTAGCTTCAAACTAATCACAATATGTATATATTTCTATTTCTGATAAATTTAACAGCTGACAATTGAAACTATTATATTTTTTTACTGATTTAATAAATAATTAAAAAATCAAAATTATTTATTCATAAATTTATATTTATTGCATCTGCAGAATTTGGATCATAAACTAATTGTCTTAGAAATTTATAACTTAAGTCAAATATTAATCTGAATTAATATTAACAAGTAGTTAATATAAAGAACAAATAAATGTTTTTAAGTTATTACAAATAATATAATATAAAAATGTTTTTCTTAAAATATATTAATAATAAAAATGAATATTTTGTAATATATGATAATTGTTTCTAAAAAGAAAAATATAGAAATAATATAAAGTATCAAAATAAAATAGTATTTTTACCACATATAAAAACTTCTAATATTTTCATTAAAAATTAAAACTGTATAAAAGTTTTTATTATATTACTTTATATATATTTAAATTTCTTTTATTTATATTTGAATCTAATTTTACCAAAATACTTTAATTAATTAATTTTAATAAAGCTATATATTATACAAATAAAATTGTTTTTTTAAAATTTGCTATCTTCATTTTCTAAGTCCAGTTATTTAAACTAGTATTTTCTGTTTAAAATGTTTTAATTAAATAGATAGTCTTGTTAAAAGTGCTAAACTACTGGTCTAAAAAAAAGAACAAATCATGTCTCACATAGCTTTCCTGACATATTCTGCTCATATTTTCCTTATAATATATTAAATAAATAAGTTGTATTTTTATGAAAGTATATTTACATTTACTACATTTTATATACAATATAGAAAATTCATATATACATATATTCTCTATGAGATTTATTTTATTTAATATTAAAAAATAATAAAACTCTTGTAAATTGAAGTTGAAACAAATGTTCCAAATTTTAAAATAATTTTGATTCTCAAAAAGATAACTTTGGTTTCATTTCCGATATTGATTTTCAAATATAGCAACTTATAAACATCTCTATTTTTCTGGCAAGTTCAGAATATTTAAAAATATTATATAATTTAGCTGCAAAAGCTTTCAAATTATTAATATATAAACAATAATAATATTAACACTATTATCTAAAGTTGTTTTATATTACTTGTGTAATATATATTGCTATATCTTATATAATTATCTATTAAAATGGAATATGTATAAAATAAGATACATAAATATTAAATAAAAAACTTATATATATTATAGCTTATTTTTTAAGCTATTAAAAATTAAAATAAAAAACTAATCATAAAATCAGATATCTTAGTTACTGTTATGTATCAGTTAAATAAGAGTGTAAATAATAAATTAAATATATATTATATAGAATAAAAAAAACAAACATTATATAATATTATTATATTATTATTTTAAATAAATATATAATATCTACATCAATACATAGAGCAAATACTAAAAGAAAAAACATATTTTTTGTAAAACCAGATAAATAAAATCTCAAAATACTTCTTATTAATACAGCCAGTATTTTTTTATTAATTGATATATAAATTAAATAATAAACAAAGTTTACAATAAATGTTAATTTATTTTTAAAAATATAAAAAAATTGAGAAGCTGTCTCATATAATCTGTATATATATATCATTAATATATATAATAAAAATTTTATGTTCAAGAAACTTAAAAAATATCAAATATAAAAAGTATTATTTCTTATTAACTCTTTTTATATACATGAATTTTAGTATAAAAAATATCAAACATGTTTTTATTGATATTTTATTATTGTATTTATTAAAAAGACATATATAAAAACATAGATGAAAAGAATTTACTTTAAAAAAATAAAATAATAGTTTCTGTATACAAATAAATACATGTAAATTATATTTATAATTTTTTAAAGTAATTTTTACTAACTTATATTATATATATTAAAAATAAAAAAACAAATTTTAAGATTTTTATTATAAAGCTAATTTTCATTCAATCAAAACTCCAATGACAGTCACAATACTTTATCACGTTATATCTTTATATAATATCTGTTACTGTGATTTTGTTAATTTTTTTGAGTCAGTAAAATTTTAATTTATCATATAAAATATAAATAAAATACAATATATTATTATTAAAATTAATAACAAAATAAATTTTAATTCACTCAATTTTAATTCAGCAGTCACAGACAGTTGTCACATTGTAACCATATAGTATACCTATAATTGTGAATTTTTTCAAATATTTCTACTTAGTAATTTATTGATAAATCAAGAAATATATAAAAAATACTTAAGGCACCTCGGTCTATTTTATCTTTTGTGCAAAAAAAAGGGTGCGTTGATCTATTTTACCATAGATTTAAGAGAATAAAAGAAGAAGTCTTACCATGTCAATGACGGCGCCAAGAGATAGAGATTCTTGATTCATTGTGTGTTTGGCAGATGAACATTCATTTGTAATAAAAATTATATTCTGTCAGATAAATATTAAAAGTAAATAAAAAATAAAATATTACCGTATTGATGGTCTTGTTTAATTGTAGGGAATATTTTTGGCAATATTGTCTATAAAAAAGAAGGAGAAAAGTCAGAATAATTTTATAGGATGATGACATGAAGTATAGTTACTAACCTGGACTAATTCAGATGGCCATTTTAAAGAGAATACATCAGAAGGAAAAAACACGCTAGTATCTATGACAACTGAAATAATAATTATTATTTGGTTACATTTGAAGAAAAGAATTGTTTTAAAAAAAAGAAGATATGTTACCAAAAAAGTTTGCGAATATAGTAAAACACTAAGAGAGTATATATGTATCTATGCCAGCAGAATGTTTTAATCTTGTTGTTGTCTGTACAGAAGTATTTTTAAAAAGAATGTATCTTACCAGTAAAACTCACAGTTATAACAAAAATCAGAAAGAGAAAGAAAAGAAAAGAAAATGGTCAATAAGGAAAAATATAGAAAAATATGGAAAAATAAAAAAAAATAAGTAAATAAAATACAAAAAAAGAAAAAAAGATAATTAAAAAAATGAAACTCAAAAAAAATATTCAAAAAGCATAATAGATATAATGATGTAGTATCTAAAAGAAATCTTTGTATCAATTTACACAGTGTGTGTACAAGAAATTACTTTAGATATATTCTTTTAATCAAGATCAATCAAGACTAGACATCTTTTTTTTTTGGAAATATAAATATACGTTTTTGCTACAATCTTACTCACTCTTGCTCACGCACTCTTACAATTATTCTTACTTATACTCACACTTTCTCTCTCTATCTCCCCATCTTTTTCTGTCTTTTATTTTGGTATGTTTGATAATAAATATAATTTTAGTGTATAATAGAAATTTATTCAAAGAATATAAAAACATTAACAGTTAATACATATTTGAACTTATATTTTTAAATTAATAGAATATGTCTAACCAAAATGAAAGCTATCCCACTCGACGCACTCCTGCTGAGAGAGAGATGACAAACTCTCTTGCCATCTTGCGTCGTGACATGACCACTGTCATGAAAGACGTTGCTGATATCAAAGCAAAAACTTTGAACACTCCTGTATCTGCTGTTTTGCAGAGTCAGCCAATGGCTTTAGTGCATGCTGTTGCTCCTGTGAGCATGGAAATGAATGTAGCTGGTTCTCCCACCATGGCTTCTGATGCAAAATCAGTCAACAAAACAAAAGCCTATGTATGTATCATACATATAGTAAATTATATCTTTAATAACTTACCAAGATTCAATAGAGACTTCTTCGGGAGCATTTATGGGACCCTAAGTTTAAGTCAAAACATTTGGCTGAAATTCAAGCCAACAATGGCAAGCCAAGGTGGAACACGACTGTCAACTTCAACCAGTCACCAAACACTGAGTTGACAGAAAACCTTGTTGCCTACTTGGAAAGAAAATTCGTAGGAGCAGGACTAAGAAAAAGTGATGTTCGTGACTTTGTCTACACGAACTTCACTAGCAGAAAGCGTGCAGCTAATAAATCTCAGGCTAAAAAGAAGTCAGACAATGCTTGCAACAGAAGGAGTAACCGCGAAAAAGAGGTAAGTTATACTTTATTTATTTATTATTTGAATAATTCTTATCTAAGTCATTAATTTAAAGCAAAAAAAGAAAACTAATTTAATATTTTCAACAGCACTTGAAACGTCGCAAAACAGCATACCAGTCTAACAAGACTGCTATTGATGACAAGATGAAAAGAGATTGCTCTGGTCTCATTATAGAAGAGGCTATGTCTGTTGGTGAGTCAGACGATGGCACTTTGCCTCATGTTTCTTATAGTGGGCTTCGTCTTTGTCGTCCAGGTTGGAGAAGTGATGAGATAATTAGTTTTTTTTAAAGCTGAAATATTTAATTTAGTTAATATATTATATTGTATTATACTGAATAAAATATTAATGTTTTTAATATAGTACAACCACTTCATCACACTTGTTGACAACAAAGTGGTAGCTGATTTAGGCTTAAATAGCCATCAATTGCTGTCACGTGCTTTTGGTGAAACTGTTGAAGGATCAGTCTCTGATGCAATTGCGTCACAGTTTCCTCAGTAGGCTCTTAGAAACGGGCCCTAAATAAAGTTTATATTTTTTGTTCTTTTTTCTTTATTCATAACGTCTTATACTTTAAATAACCAAAAAAATGCATAAAGAGGCATTACTTGTTCTTTGTTTTTTATTTAATTATTCTCATAAAAAATCATAGTGCATAATTATTCATAAAGGCTTCAGGCATAGTATTTTTTTGGCATAGGAATGACTAATATTCTTTCTTCATTCATATCAGTTACATCTACAGCAGTTGCAACCTCTAAGTGTATGCAATGTACAGGCAAGATGCTGTGATAATTATCAGTGGAGAATTCTGGCAAGCAGATTGCAATACCTTCATCTCTGTGTTCATTGTCATTTGTCAAATTATACCATCGTATGTATGCAAAAACATGCTGGTCTTGATGTAATGTTGATGCTTGGTGGTTTGGATGAAGAGGCAGAGTAAATGAATGTATAAAAAGATACTGAATTTTTCCGGTATATAGGCTTGAAGTTTCGCCATTGCTGCTACGGAAGAAAGCTTGAACGAGTGACCCACGCTTACCAGAACTGTTGTTCCCAATATATGTTTGGCCAAGAAGATCAATTGATTTCAATTTTGTGATTCGGTTATTTACAAAATATTGTGACAATCTGACATCGTGGTAAGAAATGAGATTGGGCATGACATAGACGATTTTATAATAATCTAACAATTGAGAATAATCAATATCACTCATTGTTGATTCTTTTAAGGACTGTAAAGGAAAGGTGGACGGGAAAAGTGGTTCATTGCCTTTGATAGGTGCTGCTCGACTTAAGGATGAGTCTACAAATTGTTGCAGTTGGAAAGGTTGTTGGTTGGTTGGAGCATAAGTGGCATAGGTTGTTATAGGTGCGGTCGTAGAGGTAAGTTTTTCGAAAAGAGAAAGGAATGGAATGAGGCTTGGATATGATAATGTATTTTGTACGTAATCAGCTTTGTATGTGTCTGCAGTGAATTTTGTTATATAGGTTGTTTCAAACCTGTCTTTTCTGTTTGTCTTGTTATTCTTTAACAAACCATTGTATCTCTCAAAACCAAAGAGCCAATAGCCATACACGGGTCCAAAATCACAAATTGTGTCATGAAGATGGAGGTGCAGGTACATGTTGCAGGTGAGGACTTTTGGTTCATATGTATCTTCACAAGATTGACAGAATTCTTGTAGATATCTGTGTGCTTGGTCTATTTCGATGAAACTGATTGACGGCTTTACAAGTATACGGTATGCTTTTACATAGTGCATCCAGCCATTGAACATATTGGACGGAAGAACTGGTTTTAGAAGCATGGGAGAGTACACCAATACCCAAGACTTCCACTTATCTGCTTTCATGTGAGAAAAGCCCTTTTCTATCTTCATTTTCAGCTTGGTATAGTTGCTGGGCAATATCATTGTTGCTGCAACTGTCTGCATTGCAAGCAGATCATTGTTTTTCATTTTCTTGATTTTTGTCCATGTTTCAATCATTCTCTTTGGTGTTCCCAGAAAAAGATTATGCATGGGATCAATGATCGTTCCATGTACTAGATCAAAGTATCTAAGGCAATACAACTGTGACCATCGAACACCATATTCGATCTTTAGCTGCTGCCTTTCTGAGGGTGTACTCGCACTATTCCACTCCTCAGCATGCACACGGTTTGCTCTATCACTTCAATGGTGCCACTGGTCCCAATCAAACCCACGGAAATCGACAGAAGGTGCCTGGTAGACGAGAAAATTAATTGTTGCATTTGTAACAGGCGCATATGCTGTTATGCACAGTGAACTCACTAGTCTTTCTGGCAGCAGGTATATTGCCTGCAACCATCAATAAGGCTGCACAAACTGTTGCACCGTCTGTTTGCTGGTAGGTAGGTATCTGTATTCCAAGATAGAGCTGTATCATTTCGTCAACTAATGGCTTGAGATAATGATTGATCTCTTCTGATTTTGGCTCTTTTGGTCCAGGCATGAGGCCAACAAGAATTGTATTTTCTGCTTTAAACCGCCCACTTCTAGGCAGATTGTTAATCACCAGGTAGATAGCACTGCAGGAATAGTTAGTACCATCGAAAGGCTGGAACCAGTTGATGTTTAATGTCAGCATCAATGAACGAGGATGCTCAACAAAAATTTCATTGTCATTGTCCTTCAAATCAGCCCAGGCTTCACCATTGTAAACATCACACAATGTATCAGTGATCTTGAATTCTTGGTTCCAGTGCATGATCTTTTGCTCGAAATCGGGATGGAGGAAAAGAATTTTAAGAGCACGTGTGAGAGACTGATATATATAAGACTTCTTTGCGACCAAACCACCAGACAATGATTGGACCATTAATTTGCAATTACAGGTGGTATGTGCACCAAGCTTTACGAAATCACAATTCAAAGGAGCAGGTACACTTTCCTCATATACCTTGTGGCAATCCTGACACACAACAAATCTCTTAATCCCTTTTGTCATGGCTGAGAATCCTGTCATGCTTTGGGGGCCAGAAAGACTCACGGGCAATTGGAAATCCTGCTCGTAAATTGATAAGAGCTTGTTGATGAACTCGATCAAGACAACAGCACCCTTATTGACCACATAGTGGGAAGCACACATTACCACAAAAGTAGCAATGAACCTGTGTACCGGATTTTCAGGCATATTTGGGGTGGCAATAGGATCTACTGTAAAAAAAAACAAAAAAAATTAACACCCCCTTTTTTCAGATTTTTCTTTTTTGGTTCTTTTCCTTGAATTTTTTTTGGGTCTTTTTTTTATTAGTTAATTAACACGGACTAACCTTCAGTATCAAATTTTTAGACTTCAATCTCAACAATATTCTCTTCATCGTCTTCACTTTCTTCACTGCCATTACTTTCTTTGTCATTGTCATTTTCATCACCATCACTACTTTTGCCATTTGACTCATTGCTAAAAGCAACCTCATTATCAGAAATTGCGGCCCCTTCCCAAACAGGTGAGTTGGTCTGACCGCCCATTGTTTCCATGGGTCCGGTTTGTTGGTTTGATGTAGCTACATATAGAATTCAATTTTTAGTTTACTTCTCTTTTTATCACAATTAACATTTCTTACTTTCAAAATCAATATCCATGAGATTTCTTTGAACAGATACATCTATTGAAATAAAACATTATATAAAATAACCAAAATGAAAATAAAAATGAAAAACAAAACATACTTCTTTCACTTCTTTTCATGTCTTCATATCTTGCTCTTTTATTGTGATGCTAGAGGGTTCGTATAGAAACAAAGCTGTAGCCTTGTTGATTATCGCTGCATTTTGTGCAATAGCACTTCTTATTATAAAGTTCAGAAGTAAAGGACATGGTGTTTATTTTGTTATAAATGTTAAGATAAAAGGGAAACAAGTGTTACATTTACTTTATTTGTTCAAACTTTATACTAAGGAGTTATCACAGAGCTTTTAGTGGGGTTACAGACTCAGACGACAAGTCAACCAGTGACTTGTTTAAAATAAAAAATCATTAGAACACCGAATTTTATAGGTAATTTTCACCAAAAAAATATGCTGCTCATTACAAAAAAATGATCAAAACAAAATATTTCTTTACATACAAGAGATTCTTTCAAATTCTTATAAATATATATATATATATATATGAATGTGAGTAGAAGCTTTAAAAGTATCTATATTTCTCTTATATTTATCAAAAAGCTGATATTGAATTGGATAAAGTATTATTCTTTAAGTATATGTTTAATTACATATAGCTGTTTGATCTAATAAAGTAGAATATAGCAAGGATGGTACCAGAAAATAATGGGAAGCTATTAAATTACTTAATAGCAGCATTAACTGAATATCATAAAAAGAAACAATATATATATTTTTTTTATTTTTACAATCATTGAAAGATTTGGGTTGAATTTTTAGACAAAAAGTTCAGAGTTCTTTGTCTTCTTCTTCGGTTTTCTTCTGCAAGTTTGACTGCTGTTTCTTCACTTACAGAATTGTCAACCATATATTCTTTAATACAATTGACAATTCTTTTACGTCTATTGAAGAACTGTTGATCATTGTTTCTCCAAGCAATGCCGTACCTCGTCTCCATCTCGTGTACGGAGACACAGCCAGAGAGTCCCACATGTCATTCTCTCCACAAGTCAGGCACCATCTGCACACCTCTGCTCATTCTATACCGAACAGGTATGTCTGGCAGCTGGGAAATTGGTCCAGAGTTGTTGGCCGGGACTGGAAGTGCTTGGACCTCTGTTGATCTAGCTCTACCTCTTTCCCCTCCATCTTCTTGAAGGGACCAAAGAGGGATTCTCCCAGATACCAAGTCGTCAATCTTCTGGTGAAGAACACCAAACTCCCGCAGAACTTTTCTGCGAAACCTGCTGTCTGCATTCTGCATGTCAGCCAACTTTCTGGCCACCAGAGGAAGTGCTCTCTGCAAAAAGATGTCAGTAGGCTCGACATCTGTCTCCACAAAAGCCTTGACTGATCTAAAACATTGACATGTAAATATATTAGAACTATTTTTTTCACTGTATTATATATTAGTTTTTTTTTAACTCTTGAACTCGATGTATTCAGGATCATGGAATACACCGTGCTGCCACAATGGGTGCCCTGGAGTTTTGCTCATCATTAACATAGAATCCTGTAGAAAAGTGATTCTTAATTGTTTCAGAAGCTCCAGAAACCCATGTGCAGCTGTGGTTTGCTGGTATGCTCCTGACGAAATCCTGTCATACCAAAAGTTTACCATTGGGAAAACCTTGTGCTGGAGTGACTCGGCTGGTTTCACTTGGGCTCTTGGCAAGTAGAACTGCCCCTCAGCTGACGAAAATCCAGCCATAGTACGCATCGCACCTCTCGGAAGATTGGTGAGGTATGCACCATTCATTGTGCTGCTATTCCAGCGACCCTGCCTTCTGATATCCAACTCGTTGGCACCACTCATGTCAGCCATTCTTGCTGATGATCCACAGGCAGCATAGGTCTTTGCTGTGAAAACGATTCCACAGGCCTTGAATGCCCTGTTGATTGCTTCAAGATGAGTGGAGTAAGGCATTTCCCTGGTTGGTTCCTGCCCAGATCGTAGCAACTTATGGTTGAACCATTCGTCAGATGTTTCAAAAGATGGAAACTGCTCACCATCAATATGCCATCTCCAGAAGAAATAGCATCTGAGTGCCATGAATGAACAAATCTCAACCTTGGAATTTCTCAAGCAGGCTGCAAGCTCAATTCGTCCGAACTGGTTCGTCTTTCCCTGCTTCAAGACCAAGACAAAGGCAGGGCATTCGGAAGGTCCTTCACGATCCAATATGACTGTCTGAAGGTCAGCGAATTCGGCTTTTCTTGCAGATTCGCCATGGAGCATACAAAAATGCGACAGGAGAAAAGACACTGCATTTCTCAGGTCACCTCTGCTTGATCTTGAGAAATAATAGCTAACAATGCTAGCAATCTCGTTCTCTGTGGTGTATCCATTCACCAGAGTTCCAAGGCCATGGTCCTGGTTTTCAGCATGACAGGCACGCTCATCATTGAACTTCATGTTGTCCAACAGCTGTATACAAGCCTTGCGAGGGTGAGAGTGGTTGTTCACACCGACTTTAACTTGCTTCTGATACATATCCACAATAGCAGCAAGATAGGCCATTGCAGTTCCATACTTGATGGTTTTTCCAGTGTCTCTTCTGTGGGTTCGGTTGACAACCTAACAGAAGAAAAGATAATTAATTCAATTACTTACAAAATATATCTCCAAACAACAGCAAAAAACTTACACAGTCTTTAAGAAACAAATGGAGCTTATCTCCATATACAGTGTAGCGATTTTTGAGGGGAATGCTCGAGAAAGCTTCATCACACCAATCTTTATACTCTTTTTGCTTAGAAGCATAGCTTCTCTTTGTGTTCTCTGGTCTGTTAACTTCAGCTTCGCGAGAAGTAGACACCTGGACCTCCATCATTCTAACATTCACATCAGAAGTTGTGGCGGAATAGCTAGGAGCGTTTGGGTTCATTTTGAGTATATATTAAAAGATCTGGAAAGATGAAAAGGTAGCACTTTTACATGCTACTTATATTAATGTCTTGCTAGAAAATTCATTGTAATTTATTATGCTTAGTAATACACACCTACTGACATTTCTTTCATTTGTGGTAATTTCTAACGGTACAGCTGTTTCTATTGGTTTAGAGTTCCAATTTTAAGTTGAACCTGTTAAGGCTCAGATTTGGGTGTACGAATTTGATATAAATGAGCCAAAAGTGGATTAGTGTAATGTTTTAAGTGTCATGATAAAATTTTAGATGGTACAAAAATCTGAAATGGGGGGAGAAGGGAAGAGAGCTGGAAAAGAAGAGATTTTATTGGACGAACCCCATTGGGAAAAATACTTTTTTTTTTGATAAGTCATTTTTTTTAATAGATTTTTGCAATGTTCATCAACATCCACCAGAACATGCCGAATTTTGCAACGTTGAGGAACTTTTGGTTATTGGAAGACCCGACGGACAAGTGAATATCAACAGCCTGAACGATGTTGATGTCATCTTTGTTGACTTCAACCAGGCCTCCAAGGGGCAGAACCACAATGTTGTTGTAATTTTCTGTTACCACGGCTGGGGTATAGATGCAATTTACATTGCTGTTCAGAACAATTTGGTACTTTTGCATAAAGAACGCCTTCCTCATTCTGTCTGCAGAGTCTCTTGCTTGAACGATCTTTACCTGACCAAGGAATAATTGACCATTTGATTGAAAAACACCTGCAAGTGTATCGCACAAAGTGGGAGTCGACAACCCGGAACTGTCACTGTTGACACGAGAACCAAAGAAATGGAGATAAAAGCCTGGGAAATTGACAGGGGCTAGCTTGACAAAATCACCAATTGAACTTCTCACAGATCTTGTTCCATTACCAGCTGGTTTCTCTACGACATACGATCCTCCATTACAAAGATGCCGACAGATGAATTGCTTGCCGAATCTTGTAGTGACGTCTCGAGAGGTGGAATGGCGGTTGGTCTTGAATAAATGTTCGCGGATGAACTTATTGAACTGTTCACTGTTTTCAGTTTCGTATTGCAGCACGGAACCGAAATGAACAATGTCGTCAGTGATATGATGCAGAAGGTGGACCTTTGGCTTGAACGTGAAGTCTTGCTTAGAAAATCCTTTTTGGAGAATCTGGACATCCAGTTGAAAAAGCAGATCCGTTACATCAGTGACAGCGTGTTTTATCTGGGCAATATAGTAGTCGAAGCACCGGTTGACTCCACGCATGTACACCAAAGACGACAGGCGGCCTAATGCATGCAAGGCTTTAATGAACAAACTTCCCAATTGTTTGTCACTAAAGAGCTTGCTCATAATTCCAGGCAGGACTTGAATCAATTCCTTGAAATCGCGTCCAATGAACAAACCAGTGTGGTGAAGCTTGTTCCTGAATGTTCGGCTGTAACTCTTACAAGACTTGTAAGAGTTTAGAGCTTCCTGGAGTCTCCCCTTTTCACTTGTAGTCAGCATCTTCTGTTTCCAGAGAAAAGTCATCAAGTATTTCGTCAGGCCAAGAGGAATAATGTGGAGAATTTTGACAGGCATGTCTTTGGTAGGGTCAAAGGCTTCGAATCTAAGAAATTCCTCACTTCCATTCTTGATATAACTCAATTCGCACCCATTGAGATATAGCTCTGACTGGGAATCGGCATTGGCAAAGGCGCACAAGAAATCCCTCGTTCTTTCTTCTGACCCACAGTGGTCAACTGGAGAATATGGCGGAGCGTCAGGGATGGAACCCTGTTCAATACGAGGCGAAGGTATGAGGCATTTTCGGCAAAACTTCTTGGCAGATGTTCCCTTATGCATGGCAAGCTGAGATTGATGAGGGTTGTCACTCATAAAGAGCAACAGGGGCGCAACGACAAGAACTACTTCACCATGATCATCAGAATACATCTCAATACCTTTCTCCAGCCTAATGAGGTCATTGACAATAGGGGGCAACATCTCAACGGCATTCAGTGTATGATTCGAGGTACAAATGAAAAGAGCATTTTCTCGTTTGTTTCTCGTCTCAAGTAGCAACGCAGCAAAGTACATTAAGTAACTGTCATACTTGTTGTACTGCTTTGTTGAATTACCGGAGGTATCGTCGGAATAGAGATTAAGTGGGCAGACAACCACTTTCATCAAACCAGAGCCTGGAAGTCTCACTGCAAAAAAATGCCCGATTCCCATACGTGATGGGATGTAAAATTCGGTGGACAGAAAACCCAAATTTGTAGTGCAGGATTTTTTTTGTAGAATAAGCATTGCAATTTTTTTAAAACGATTCTATTGGTCATAGAGCACCGAGTAGCATAAAAAAATACAATAATAAACTTAAATTGAATGAAATAAACTGTACCTGAATATATATTTATCTTCTTTACTGTTTAAAAAATAATATTATTTTAATAATTATTAAGCAATGGCACCAACCCGTAAATCAAACAAAACAAAAGAATGCAAATGTTCTGTTTGCAAGACAAGATTCGGAGGATCAGATACAGTGTCTGTACAGACATTTAATTTTCATAAAAGAAGAGACAATGCTGGAATGAACATCTTTCGTAATAGATGTAGGGAATTTTCTTTTATGTTTTAATTATATTTATATTTATATTTTCGATTTAATAACATATGTAATGTAGTGATTATTAAGAGATCAGTCGAAACTACTGTAAGCTATGTTCCTGAAGTTATCAACAATGATGAACAGAACTCGGTGGCCATAGACAATGATTATGATATGGATTATGACTTTGATGGTAAAAATATATATTTTTATTTTTATTTTTATTTGCTCTAACTTCTTTTATGGTTCCGGTAGAAATGGACACCAGTATAGAAGTAGACATTGAGACACAAGAGCCTATTCGAGTCTTATCTCTCTCAGAATCCGATACTGTCTTTGGTTATGAGAATGAAGAGTTTAACTCTGATCTTGATTCTGACGGTTGCGAAGACGATTCCAGTGAGGATGACATGCTTGATAGTGAAGGTTTGCACACTTTCATAATGGATATTGGGTTCTGCTGTATAAAATAATAGAAATTAATTTTTTTTAAAAAAGACAACTTTCCTGAATTCAACTCAGAATTGAGTTTCATCCATCGTTTTATCATACAGGTCCTTGCACTATTTGTATCCTTGTACGTCATCGATGAAGGCGCCATTCTTCTCATTGCCATCATGAACAAAATACTCGAGCTTTTCAGAGATCCATTCCGTCTCCCAGTTAGCATCCCTGGTCTCAAAAGCATGGCAGGATTCAATACCTTTACAGACGGTATAAAGAAATATGTTTCTTGTAGCGAATGTCACAGCATATATGAGAACAATGAATCAACACCCCGCTTCTGTATCTTTGATAAATTTGGGAATAACTCAATGTGCGGTAATAGTTTGTTCAAGTCGGGAAATCAGTCGTCCATTCCAAAAAGAACATATGTGTATCACTCTGTTCAGAATTCGATCAAAGCTCTCTTTTCTCGGCCTGATTTTGAAACCCAAATCGACTCGTGGAACCGTAGCCTGAAGGCTGAGAATACTATGTTCGATGTGTAAGATGGCTTGATGTGGAAGGATTTGAAAGACACCAATGGAATTCCCTTTGTTCATGGCAACCGCTCACTGATGTTGACCTTAAACATTGACTGGTTCCAGCCATTCGACGGTGTGACATATTCGTGTGGTGCAATTTACCTGGCTGTAAACAATCTTCCTCGAAGTATAAGATTCAAGAAAGAAAATGTCATTCTCGTTGGGTTAATGGTATCTCCTTATTTTATCCTACGGAGAGTTTGAATTTTGAAAATCCGTTGAGGTAGTGACAGGTTTTACTTTTGGTAAATTCAATTAGAATTGTATTTGTTTATATCAATCAGAAATATTTTTTCTTGTACTTTTAAGATCTTTTAATGATATATATTTATTATTTTTATTATTATCTCTGAGTATTCAAGTTTCTAAAATATGAAGGGTTCTCACTTCTATATTCATCCATCAACCTCACAGCATCTGCGAGTGCTCTTTTTATAAGATCTGCCTTTGTTTGATCTAAGCCAGGAATTGTCTTCAAAGTTTGAAGATCTTCAAAGCCGTGATGCATCGTTGCAGAATAAGCTGCAATTTCGTCAAAGACATATACACCTCTATCTTCAGCAGTACCTCCACTCTCTAATTCCTCCTCTACTTCTTCCTCAACTTCGTTCTCGTTTGCATTTACAGCGTCTTGTCGGTTCAATACCACTCCTGCTATCTCCCGTTGCTCGATGAAGCTGAATTTTGCCCCACAGTAACGCTTCAACAAATGTGAATGCTTGCATGGGATCTGGCGGGTCAGAAAGTTCGGGCAGGTGCAGCTTTGTATCAAGTCATTTGATATATTGACGGTATACCACTTATCTTCTGTTACGAAAGATCTTATTTGCCACTCACCATTATAATCATCCATGCTGTTACCAGTCTCACCCAAAGGGTTGAGAATCATGGAAGGGAGCATGTCATTTTGGATTTTTGAAGCAACAAAAGAATTTCTTGCTAACTCATTATCAATGGGACCCATCTTACCATTGTTGAAGTGAATACGCTCAACCTCTTGTTCAAAATAGAACTCCACATCATTTGTCAAGATAAAAATTAGTCGATCCAATCTTCTGATGCGTGCACGACCAAAGTAGATTGTCTTGAGTTGATTGTGCCATGATTCTACATAGTTGTTTGTCACATATCTCTGATGTTGTTGGCTAATGTACGGGCGCCCCCATCTTCGCAACAATTCTTCGTTCTCGGTCCATTTCTTCTCAAAATATTTCAAAAACTGAGGTTGATCCTGAACCATCAGTTTAAAATCTTCAATTGCTCTTAGGAACACGTCTTCGTTTGACTCGATGAGAATGTGTCTCAGGTAGTTCTTCAGTGCAGTCTTATAATTCCCAAGTTGTTCTGATGTATAAGAGGCATTAAGTTTAATCTTGCTGTCAAGGTTGTGCTGCCAAGCGCGAAGAACATGAAAATCACAGTAGTGAATTGTAGCATGAGGTAATGCTTCTTTGATTGCATTAACCTCCATAATGCTACAGTCAATGGTAATATTCATTGGTACGAAGCTGCTCTTGATGCGAAGGTGGTCAAGCCAAAGTTTGATGGGTATGGCTGTCTGGTTGTTTGTCACCATGTATGCAACAGGGAATCCCTTTCCTGTTTGAGGATGGCGAGTGACCAAAGTATATAATACTTCGTCGCTTCTGGACGAAATGGAATGGGTGGCATCGAGACAAAAAGATTGCGAGATTCTCATGATTGAAACTTGCATTGGTGATTGAAATCCAAAGGCAAATTGTTTTTTACCGTCATTATAAACAGAAAGATTGATTTCAAAAATGCAATAGTTTTGTTCTGCTAGCTTTACATTTAACCAGATGGAAATAGATGCATTTTCATCAGAAGCAAACATATATAACAAAGTAGTCATCTATTTTATATACGAGTATTTATTTGATATATAAATATTAATTTAATACGAAAGCTCTGTTATATTCATTGACAAACCTTTCTCATTCTGTTGTAAATTTCTTCATAATTAGGCTTTCTAACGCCAACTCCCCAACTATCAATCTGTCTAAGAACTGAAATTCTTGTACTTCTACAGCTGCTGCCACTTTTCAACTGATCTTCAATAATCTTTATGGCTTCAGAAGGCAAAGGAAGAGTTCTGACTTCGTCCCAGTCTCCAGGAACATGGTTTACATGTGCCCTTGTTTGGCAAAATGTAACAACATTGGGGTTGTCGAGATGCTGTATGATTTTTAAGGCAGCTGTACAAGAGCATGCCTTCGTATCTTTCTGGGCAAGACGTAATTGGCGGTTTGTTATATATTGGCCAGCACGGTGGCATTTTTTAGTCTCTCCAAAAACTAAACCTTTTCCAGAATATTTATGCTTTTTATTCCATTTTGTTGAGCATAAGACATTGATTCGCTCCAGACACTTTTCCCATTCACTAGCTTTTACTAATATTGTCGAATTCAAAGGAAGCATCTTGATTCCTTCCAAAGGCGAGTTGATCAAGACTTGTTGAATGGTGGAAATATCATAAATAGTGTTGTTTATATTGTTGTTAGACATAATTGAAGTTTGTTTTTAAGAAAGAGGGAAGTGATTATTTGTTAAAAAAAAA
Organism: Phycomyces blakesleeanus NRRL 1555(-); assembly: GCF_001638985.1. Lineage (NCBI taxonomy): Eukaryota > Fungi > Mucoromycota > Mucoromycetes > Mucorales > Phycomycetaceae > Phycomyces > Phycomyces blakesleeanus. The sequence continues at coordinate 1,718,535 of NW_017265140.1, forward strand.
TGCCATGTGTGGGATGCAAAAGCCACTGTCTGCCATTAAAGTTAGAAAGCCACAGGACTAAATTAAATACTAATTCAAACTCTCCGTAGGATAAAATAAGGAGATACGGTTAATGCCAGGTCCAAAAGAAGCAAAAACATCCGAGATAAATTCGTACCTCAGACCTCTGGTTGACAAATTAGAAAAGTTGTACAAGGGAGTCAGAGTCCAGACATATCAATGCCCAAATGGTACCACCATCCGCGCTGCTCTGTTTATGGTTGCCTGCGACATCCCTGCTGCCCAAAAAGTGTGTGGATTCACGTCCCATACCAGTACAAACGCATGCCACAAATGTAATTGTCAATTCTCCCAATTAGCTGGAACGAGCTCTGTCGATTATTCTGGATTTGATTTCTCAAAGTGGCTCCTTCGCACTAAGAATGATAATTGTAAGGATGCTGAGGTCTGGAGGAATGCAACCACTGAAGCTGAGAGACATCGTCTTGAAGTTGAAAATGGTGTTCGCTGGTCCGAACTGCATCGTCTCCAGTACTTTGACGTTGTCCGCTGCACGATCATTGATCCAATGCACAATCTCTTCTTAGGCACAGCCAAGAGGATGATGGAGAAATGGGTTGCAGATGGTCTAATTGACAATAAAAAACTCGTTGCCATGCAGAAAATCGTTGAAAACATGACATTGCCGCCTGATTACACCATGCTAAGATCAAAGATTTCAAAGGGATTTCCCTTTATGAAGGCAGACGAGTGGAAATCGTGGTGTCTGGTATACTCTCCAGTGGTTCTACAAGGCGTACTACCAAAGCAAAAGTTTGAGAATTGGATGTTTTTTGTGAATGCCTGCCGTTTCCTTACCAAGCCAAATGTTTCCAAAGATGATGTACAGTCAGCACACATAGCACTTGAGAAGTTCAGTAAAGGTTGTGAAAGGCTGTATAGCAAGGATCTGTTATCTCCAAACATGCATCTCCATCTTCATCTTTGCGACACAATCAAGGACTCTGGGCCTGTTTATGGGTACTGGCTCTTTAGTTTCGAGCGATACAACAGCGTCCTAAAGAATATCAATACCAACAGAAGGAGCGGCTTTGAAATGACATACATGAAAACATTCATTGAAGATACCCGTAAAGGCGATTTTGTTCGCAATTTCTTGAAGACATCTGGTCCATTCAATTTCTCCAGCATCTTCGATAAATTGGTAACTGGTTATAGTCCTGCTGATTCTACAACTAGCACCGCCTTGTACAATTGGTTCTCTCTACCAGACTTTCTTGATGCTGCCAAAAATCCGAACTTGTCAATTCGTGGTAACGAGCCTTTGCCACCATCAGCGCTGCCCTTGCAAAAAAAAGCATATGAGATGATGCCAAGACAGGAGTATGATTGTTTGGTAGGATATTACCAAGCTGTTTACAACGATCCCACCATCTCCAGTTGCAAAGACGTGATTCAAGATACAGCTTTCGTCAATGACTGGATCGAAATGCTCAAATCCGTCAACCTCCTTGGACAGACATTCAAGGGAAGTAGAGGTACGAATGGAAGAGGATCATATATACAAGCAATGTTCATAGAAGGTCGAAACGAAGCAAAGTATGCGTATGTCAGAGAGATTCAGTACCTATTTGTTCATTCATTTAGTCCACTTGTTTCTACTCCACATCACAGAACACCCCAAAGTAGCCAACATACATTTGCTTATGTAAAATGGTACAAGGCTTCCAAGGAGACAAGTAGAAAAATTGCAGGCGTAGAAATATGGGATGTCGCGTTTTCTTTGCCTGACTTTCAAAGCATCTTGCCAGTGCACCGAATTCTCCTTCCTGTTGCAATTGTTGACCATACAACATTACGAAATATCAGCAAAAAACTTATTGTTCCTTTGCCTAGAAAACTTTACTTTTAAAATATATAATTATCCCTTCTTTTCTTTCTAATAATATTATTCAATTTTTTTAATATGACAGTGAAAAAAGAAGAGAGCAAATTGTTTGTTTTTATTGGTTTTGAATTGCCCAGACAGGAAGGATCGCAGTCAGGTGACCGGGGACAGGAGTGACCACAATGGTTTTTAGGTATCTGGGCATTCTTTGCTTTGATTGTGGTGTTACAATCTTCTTGTCATTCTCTGCTGCCAAGAAATCAATGAACTGAATAAGCCTATTCAGCTATGTATAATTAGTTAGTTTATTTCTGTACAGTCATCTTTTTATAGAAATATATTATAGTGTACACCTTTAAAAAAAATTACCTCAGCACTTCTCCAACTAGGACGAGCAACCTGCAAAACCCACACATGGATTATAGGAGTGACGTCCTCATCTTCCGATTCACCATCAGACATCACACTCTTCTCGAGGAGATGCAAGTATGCCATCTCATCAGGGTTACCTGGCTTGTATCCCATCTTAGTGTCAATTGCTAGCCAATTGTTAATGTAGGTATCAACACGACGCAAGTGAATCTAGATATATTTTAAAATGATTAGAACAGAATGCAAAATATTTAATTTCTTTTTTTTGTTTGTAATTTTACCTCAATGCGACGGCTGTTGATACGATTATTGCGCCTTTTGGAAGACACTTGCTCGGGGGTTGCGTTGACAGCACGAAAACATGTCTTGTAATTGTTTTTTATTTTCTGCACTATCATATCCTCCCAGAACCCAGCTGTGCGAGGCTGGGCAACGATATACTGTCGGAGGTAATTAATCACCTCAACATTGTCAGGATGATCGATCCTCTCATCCATGTTCCATCGCCTGCGGCTTTTGTTTTCAGCAACAAGCTCAGGATCATTCGAACGGAAGTTTCTCGCCCACATTCTCCCATTGATGAGATTCTATATGATTATTATTATTATTATTTAGGTAGTGTGTTAAAGCATGAAGTCAGAAAAAATCATACCAGAACAATTGCATGCATTTCGCCTTTGGTGTGTCTATTTGTAGACACATTGGCAGCAGTTACTCCCTGAGTTACAGAAGATGCAACAAGAGCTTGCTGGGGAATGGCTTGGTTGTGAGCATCGACCGGAAAACGAATTCCAGTGTTGGCTTCGACAGTACAATCGTACATCATGTTGATGGCTGCCATAACCTGCGTTAGGGACTCGACAGTCATTCCAGGAGCCTCTGCCCCACTTGGACCAGCTGCAAGTGGCGATACTCTTGGAGCAATCTCACGTTGCTCAATCCGGCCGGCAGCAACACGGTTAAGTGTTCCTTGGGCATTCTGTTTGCCTTTGCGTCCTGATTTTCTAGTGGCATTGGAAGGCATGCTACAGATATTTACATATTTTTTAAAAAATAAATAAATATAAATAAATAAAGCATATATAGAAGAATATTATGAAATATTATTTTAATTATACAAACATACATGGTAAAGCACAGTAATAGTATGTGAGGTTTCTAATAAAATGTGAGGGAGGATATAATAATCTGGCAAATAGAAGTAGTATTTATATGTCCCAATACTTCTTGGGTGTACAGCAACAAAAGAAAAAATTATAGGGACACACGTTTTAAATTATAATAGACCCTAATAAATTCTGAGAACAGAATGAGCTTATTCACTACTCTTACAATTTGTTTTTTTATTTTTCTTTTTTTTTATTTTCTTTTTTTTTGTTCTCTCTCTTTCTCTTATACTGTTTACTTTTGCTTCTTTTTCTACACTATGGTAAATACTTAATATTTTCTTTTTACTTTATTTTACATGATTATTAACACTAAAAAACTTCTATCGTCTTTATTATGTAGGGCTTCCTGCACGAGTTAACATAACACACTGGCTTACAAAGGTGAATAAGAAAGCAAACAACTTTTATTGCGCGATGCTAATCATCAGCTTATTAATCTTTAGATGCAAAACAATGATGATGACAACCATCAAAAGCTAATGATGAAAATAAACATGGTAAGCTTTAATAGAATATCTTCTAATCACTTATATTAACGTTATACTTTCTTCATTATCATTTTGAATTTATTAGATTTTCTCTATCTCTCTTTTGCACGCACGCATTAAAAGGATGCCAAAGAATCACTTTTTCTGGTAAGAAAGACTTTATAATTATTATTCTCTCATACTAATCATATTTTTTCCCTTTCTATTAGGAATACTTGGAGTACATCAACAATTATATAAATGCTATCCGTAGCAATATGATCCTCTATTTCCAAAGAATAAATCTGGTCTGTACACACATGTTTTGAAAATGACAAAATCGATTTTGGTCATCCCAAGATTCTGCCCCTTCCCTTAATATTCAAAGAGGTATTGCAGTATTCCCATTTATTTATCCCGAAAGGTAAGAGATATTATTAATGATCAAAGTAGAATCGCAGTACCCAAAATCAAGAACCCAAAACCGAGAATGCAAAACAAAGACCCAATGTCAAATGTCTGGATCAAATGCCCAGACCAAATGCCAACTATCCAAGGCCGATTATTAGAGAACCTATTTTGAGATTTTTTTAATAAAATAAAATAAAAACCCATTTGTAAACTATTTCCCATGAACTATTTTTAAATAAAAGTACAAGAAGTATATTTTTTGATCAATCAAATAATGAAATTCAAATTGTAAATGGAGTACCCGTCCAATAAGATTGATACTTGCCAGAAGATAGTTGAGCTATCATCAGAAGATTGTTGAAATATACACCTTCTTGAATGAGTCCGAAACAAGAATAAATAGGCAATACACAAAATAAATGTAACGTTTTACTAGAAAAAAAAAACTTGGAATTCAATTAAGGTTTCGGATATAATGAGATATAACAGAACTCTATGACCGCGCACAGACCCATTCTATCCATAGAATCTAGGTGTTTAATATTTAGTAGCTAGTTTTCCTATCATTCTGAGAATTGTTGTATAATATTCGGAATGTATTTCAAAAATCACACAGAATTTTACATCCTATCACGTATGGGAATCGGGCATTTTTTTTGCAGTGTCTTCTCTTGAATTCTTCAACACGGGATTTGTTGAGCCACAAGTCAGATTGAACACCAGTAAGAGCATAGGTGACAATTTTGGCAGGGCAATAAGAAACAGAGAAACCACGTCCGAGGAAAAGATCACTGTCTTTTTGAACAGTAGACATAATCCTATCAACTTCAATGGTATACTTCAGGGTAGAGACAGCAAAGTTCGTAGAGTTTCCAAACCGCAGGAAGTGTGTATCATCAGGATGGTTCAGCCGAGGATCGTGGCCACCATAAACCTGGAACGCATTGGCAAGTATTGATCCATCCTTGGTGAAGAACTTCTCAAGGAGATACCAGTTCGGGGAGCCTTGGACTTTGACAACATCACCCACCCAGTAGTCCATTCTGTTTGAAGTGATCATCGGGTGCTGGAGCAATGGGTTCTCCTTCCACTTTTCGCCTTGGTTGAGATTCAACCACTGGTTTTCTGTGAAGTCAGGAAGGGCCGAGATTTGAGATGATTTTCCAGGACATGTCATGGTAAACTTGATGTAATCGGACGGTTTGTTCATCCAAAGTACATGTCGTTCATTGTCTTGGTTCACAACATCGAAACTGGCAGTAGGAAAAACAGGGATCTGGTTCTTTTTCTGCTTGTGATAGTTAATCACAGCATTTGGTGTCGGAAAATCTAGTGCTACTCCAGATTCTTCACGGACGTCCAAGACCATCTTCATGGCAAACATTATCTTCTTGATAGATCTTTCTGAGGCAAGATCTTCATTGCCGTAGAAGAGAGCATGTAAGATAAACTCTACTTTCGATTTAAACGGACGGGTGGGTCCAGTAAAAATGTCAGCAAAGTCATCGGGCCGGTACAATGTCTGTCTGCTGCTGTCTTCGTTTGAGTAGGCATTCATGGCATGAGAAAGAGATTGGAAGGTTCTCATTTCTGCTGCCATTCTAGCGATATGATCCTGGCTATCATATTCTACTCTGGTGTCCGTGTCTTCGTCATCAGTGGTCTCATCATAGTCATCTGATGAATCACTGTTCAGCAAAAAAAAACAGGTTATTATCTATTTCAATATTGCATTACTAATTTTTACTTACGATAGAATGTGATCATCACTATATTCGTCTTCGTCAGAGATTTCATGGCCATATGTGTCCTGAGGGTTTTCAATAATAAATTCCATTGGGGCAGGTTCATTATTACTGTTCAGGTTGGTAGTGGCAGTGGCAGTGCTTGCAGAAGAAGAAGGGCCATCAAACATAGCAGGTCTAATGTTAAGGTATACTCAATTTCAGCTTTACATTACATAGTATTTTTCATCCTACTTTTAGGATTAACTTACCTTCTTTTTAGAAGTTTCTCATACTCCCCCATTTCGTTTGGATGTTTTTTTGTATAATGTCTTCTGAGGCCTTGCAAGGACCCTAACACTCTTTCGGTTTCGCAGACGGTGCACACAAATGTTCGGTTGTCTGTAGCCGTCGGTGTGAGGAATGTGTTCCTCTTTGTTGTGAAGTGATTTTCCATGTTTAAAAATCTTTGGAACGAAAGATGTAGAAAAGCATAAACTAATTCGAGGTACCATATCTTTAATCATGCAAAAAATGACTGCTAAAAAAATCATGTGAAATAATGTGAGCTAATTTTTTTTTGTTTACTTGTTTCCTTCTTTTTCTTTTTTTTTCTCATGACTGAAAAGTAAGTTTCAAACGTAATCTAACAAGATGATAGCGTCCATCATACCGAACACCCTCAGTAAGTAATATATTTATTATGCCCTACTTCATATTGATACTAATATATATTTTTTATTAGATTCTATGGAGATTCCAACATGAGATTGTATTAGGAAGTTACTTCAAACTATGCCAAGCTGTCTGTCGTGGTATTATAGGGTATCTACTCCTAACATAACTAAACAAGCAGTCTTTTCCTTTACTTTTGTTAATAACTTTACCCTCATCTCTTTAGGTAAGTCTCATATATCACTGTCTGTCTAGTATAAAAAGGTAATTTACTATATTATTTACTTCAAAGGTCATAACACTAATACTGTTTCTGTTTAATAGTCGTTCTTCTTTACTTTTACCATGTCTATCTCCCAATCTATTGCATAAGAGAGGCTGCTACACTAGACTAGCTACTAGTATATAGAACGCGTAATCCTAGTACTATTTTTTATTGAAACCAAAATAAAAAAAAAAATTTGAAACATTTTTTTTTTAAACATTTTTTGAAACTCTATAATTGCAATTATTAGACCCCCCATTTTTCAGATTTTTTGTATCCATCCTTTTTTCCATTCACGGTAAATTCGAGCGGACACTTCATATTCCGCTTTAGGAAATTTTAGTCAGGCCAACTTTAAATCTAGCTTGGACATTGAGTTTAAAAAAATCTCAGTGGGTGTGTAGGTGACTAAGAGAAATTCCGACATTAAGATATTGCTGCACTTATATATGAGAAACAAGACAAGTACTTAATAAAAGAAACCTGCTTCTTCATCAATATGTTAAAGAACATATATAAAAATATAATGATAATTTTTTAGATGTGTGTAAAAAAACCAAATTTTTAATAAAGTTTTATTAGGCTGCATATAACTTATGGAAAAAATAATCGTGGTGACCTTCATTGAAAAGAAATAATTATTTTGGGTGGGAACCTAAGATATTGGCTGTTATTCCAGTGTCGGTCATTAAAAATGAATGTCCAGAGAAATCTTTAGAAATCCTCACCCCTTGATAATAATAATAATAATAATGATAAAATAACTTGGATAGTTATTATATCCGAGCCAATAGAGAATTACAACATGACTTTATGAATATGTACACCAAAAAACATGCTGAGATGAAAAATTGCTCTAAATATCCACATGTAACCATGAACCTTCACACAAGGGTATTCAGGGTCATTTCTCCAGTGAATGTTACTATTGAGGATAATCCCAATAATTGATATTTGGGGATTATATAAGTAGTGTGAGAATATGATATGTTAAGATAGTTATAATAGATAGATTTAGCTACGTAGGTGTTGTGACTGTTAGAGCATCTGCTTCTAACATCCCTCTTGTTAGACTGAGCTTGTCGGTTGAAATTATGGTTTCATTCTTAAAATATGGACATTGATAAGTTTGTTTGAAATTCTTGATTGAATTGCTAATTGGTTGCAGGCTATGTTTGGTACCGAAAATGTTTCTTGTTGTTGTGGTAGCTTTGGCAATACTGGTTAGGAAGGAGTTTCAGTCTGTCTTCTGTCTGAGGTTTTCTTTGGGTGGTAATTGTGCGGATATGGCCTGGGCGTCACTCCTGCTGTTTAAAATTAAGGGTGTATTATTGAGAGCCGGGTGGACAGATGCGTTGTAGTGGTAGTTGGAGAGTTTATGAGGAAGATGGTTAAAGTATTTAAGGGCCATGTGGACCAAGGGAACATGGCTTAGAGTAGGTTGTTGGATATTGTGCTGGGATAAAGAATCATGTTTGTCAAGGGTGTCATTAATGTCTCGCCTGAAGTGGCAAGGGGAAACAAGCATGGGCAAAGAATCACCAGCATCAATGGTAGAGTCAAAGAGATGAGTGGGTGTGGGGTAGACAGTGTTAAAAGTAATGGTCTTTTGTTATTTATTAAGTTTATTCTGTATGTCAGGGGAAAGTGCAGTGGTGGAAGTATTGATGATGTTGACGGCTTGATCAATGGCGGGCACCAACAAAGACAGAGACAAAGGTAAAGCAATGGTGGGGTGGCCAGGAGGGTGATAGACAATAGATGGGGGTGAATCGTGGATAATGCCACCAAGTGTAGATAGGTTGTTCCATCTGAGCAGAATGTTGTGATGAACGTTGTTGAGAACATGGAATGGAAGCAAGACACCAAAGATAGAAAGATAGGTGACACCTAGAGTGCAATGGGATTCGTTCATGATGGTGTGAAAGCGTTGTTTTTGGGAATGATCAATAGGTAGGCCAAGTTGGGCAACGATGTTGGACTTAATGATAGATAGGTTAGTGCCGGTGTTGATGAGAGCATCAAGAGTGAGAGGGCCGACTTGTATGATGGTAGTGGGGGACTGGCGAAGGGACAGGGAAGAAAGCAAGGGGATAAGGGCATTGATGGTGGGAGGGTGAGAAAGATTCTGATAAAAGAATTGGGCTTGTAGGGAAGGTAGTGTGGTGCAGTCAGCTGAGGTGTCCGGAGAGATTGGTTGGGAAGGGGAAAGGGATAGAGGTTGTGAAATGGTGGCAAGGTGGCTGATTTGAGGTGAAGAATACTGGGATTGATGCCAGGTGGAGTGATTGCTAGATTGTTGTCATGGGTTGGGTGGAGAGGAAAAGTGTGTGTGACAATTGATTGTTCAGTGACCAGCAATCCAGTAGTAATCGCAGATGGGGAAGCCTTCTTTGGTGTAGGCTCAGAGGAGAGGGCAATCAGTAGATTGTTGGTGTTGTTGGTGCTGTTGTTGTTGGTACTGAGATTGTTGCTGATGTTGGTTTTGTTTGTGTGGACGATTAGTGTTGAATGAAACGTGCAAAGCATCAATGTCCATGGGTGTGGGCTGGTAAGAATCAGTGCATTGTTGCTCGATGTGTCATTTGGCCAGTGTGAAGTCAAAAAGTCAGGCATGGCTTTCAAGTTTGATGGCTTCAGAGACAGGGGCAGAAAGGTCAGCAAGAATGATAGAGCTGAGGGTGGTACGCATGGGGACAGAGTCGAGGGACTGGATGAACAAGGTGACTTGTTCATCAGCAGAGTATTGAGTAGAAAGTAAAGAGTTGAGATGTTTCCAAGTAGCAGCAAATTCGGTGATAGTTTGGTCAGATAGTTTACAAAGTTGGCAAAGCTGACATAGAGTGTGGTGGTTGTTGATGGCAGAGGGAGTGGCCCAGTGGTCCAGAAGAACGGGCTCCAGCAGGGTCCAGGAGGAGCGAGTGGTGTCGGGTAGTGTGGTGAGCCACATGCAAATGGGAGGGGGCATGTACTTGCGAAGGACTTTGGTGCAGGCGTCCAGCGGGGCATTGACAGCAGCGGCCTCAAGTTTGAACTTGCGAAGCCAGAGACAAAGGTCGAGGACATTGAAGAGAGAAGACGTGTCAATACACTTGACATTTTCCGTGATACGCCATAAAGTAAAGGATGTATCAGTAGTGGGGGTAGGGATGGGCAGAGGAATGGGAGACATGTCTTTGGGTTCGGAGTCAGAGGAGCAAATGGATTGGGATTTGTGCCAAGCAGTGAAGGATGACAGGATGTATGTGACAAAGAAAGAAGGAGATCGAAAACGTTAGTAGTAAAGAGCAAAGGTGTAAGGAATCAGAGAGTAATGGTGTATGGAATCAGATAGCAATGGTGTATGAAATCAGAGAGCAAGAGTATACAGAATCAGAGAGCAAGGGTGTACGGAATCAGAGAGCAAGGGTGTACAGAAGCAGACAGAAAAGAGTGTACAGAAGCAGAGAGCAATGGTGTATGAAAGCAGAGAGCAAGAGTATATAGACACAGAGGGCCAGTAAGGAATCAGAGGACAGGAACAGGGATCAGAGAACTGGTAGTCTCACCATGTTGTGTGCCAGACGTGGCACAGTGGAGGTACAAATAGTAAGAGAAGTGAGTTCAATAATAAGAAAAAGATAGTCTTTATTGATTAATATTTTGAATGATATTTATACTATTTGTTAATTGCTAATTGCTATATAAGTGTTCACTATGAATGAAATTGGTGTGGCCGCTACTAATAGTAGTGAATATGCCACTAATTTATTTTAATTAACCAATCAAATTGGTTCTAGATTTTGGTAAAAATATTAAAAAAAGGTGAAAAAGATAAAGTTGTATTTAAGAGCAAAAAAACATAATAGAAACGTCTTTTTTTTACATATATATCATATAGAGAGTATAATACCTTGATTTATTTATTTTTTATTTGAAATCGTAAAACTTTTTTTTTGTCTCATTGTCAAGATTGTTGTATTTTGCCAATACCACTAATCAATATGGCAGACCAACTAACTTTCTCACTAATTTACTTAGAGTGCGGGATTTAAATTGATTTTTTTATCTTTTATTTTGCTTTAATTTTTACTTTGCATTTTTTTTCCTTTTTATTGCAAATGGACATCATCTTAAAAAATAATTTTAAGATGAAAAAGATGAATCTCTATAGCTACTTTATACATCTACTTTGCATGACTTATTTTCTTTTAATTTTTCTTTAATTTAACTTGTTAAAATAAAAATATATTTAAATTATTGAAATAGAAACAAAGGTTCTTTTTATTGTTTATGGGTATATTAAAGAAAGAAGAGATAAAAAAATGGGTATAATGGGGTATTTACAGTTTGATATGGCTTAATTTTCCAGCAGTACTTTTCATATCTTCATTAAATATATAATATGGAGCAACTACTTTATATTTCTTTGAGTCCATAGCGGTTTGGACTAAGCCGACTTGATTTTGGATATCATTTATACTAATTACTGCTAATCTTTGGTATATAGAAGTTGCTTCTAGAGTTACAACTGGAATGGAATTGTTGTAGTCAGCGGCTGAGTGATCATTCATAACACTTACCAACACAAGTAACTGCCTGCAGTTTTCATTATGAGGTGAGATGTTATGTCAGAAATAAAAAATAACAGACCCAATAAACAAGTGGGTTTTGCTGAGATTTAAATAGAGTAATTAGAAACTTTATTCTATAGGACATTTCTTTACGACAAACTTACTTTTGGTATATGGCATAAAATTTTATGTAATGATTGTCTCGACAGAATTCTGATCACTTTCTTCTGTACATCTCCAAACTATATACATGGCTACCGATTAATGCGCACGCTGCTATCTGAACTGTGTTCATGATATATTGTGGATCGGTTTGCTGTGAATTAGATCAGATATAAAAGGTTTGTAATTCCTTGGTAAATGTGGGTATGTTGGTGAATTCTTGTATATAGGGTATAGTTTCGAACGGACTCCAGAGTTGATGATCATAATTGTAGGGAGAGAGAGATGAAAGTTCCAGGAAGTCGTCCAGAGATGTCCTTGTGGGTATAATTGGATTCACCAATTCATCGAAATCTACCGAGCAGTTCAGATAGCCACGGATCGCTAGTCGCTCCACCAAGTTGCCCGCGTTTTTTCCACTGAAAACCTTACTTTTGATCAACTTAGAATATCTGTCAATTGTTCATTCTATGGATCTGGTACTGTACACCCTTAAATTACCCATCTTTCTTGTGATAAGACCAATATGGGTAATGTAATGGTTTACGGGAGAGAAGACTCTGACTGATAGATTTTTTCTGTAATCTCAGAATCCAGAAACTGATGCCAAATGTTGAAATTGCTATTAAAAAAGAAAGTAAGCATTATTTTCAAATAATAAAGTTTCAAAGCTCATTTCAACTTACTTTTCCATTTCCACTATCATATTCTCATTTAAATTCCACTGCAAGCATATAGAGCAACCTTTTACCAGAGCCAGGAGTGCCTTTCGAGTTGTTTGTCTTGTAAACAGAGGAACCAGCAGAGTGGAGATAACATACAAAAGGAAATCAATATAATCGATTGCCCTTACGCCTTCCCTCTTGTCAATAATATTATCCCAACTGCCTTGGAAGGATACAGGTATGTTGGATCTAGAATACTGGATTTGTCTACCTGCCAGCTTAACATCACTTTCCTTCAGAGAGAAGGTATATCTATCTTTCAGGAAATGACTTCCGTCTTCACTCTTTGGCCAGTAAGCTTCCAATGATTCAGTGTTGGAAAGTACAACTAGTTTGTAGATAAGTTTGCCTATTCCATGACCAATTAAATGCATCTCATCAAGTCCATAGAAGCAAGATCCACTAAAGGTGGGCAATCGGGCAAAAATGTTTGCCTCTTTAATACCGGTAGCCTATAAAATTTATATTAATATACAATTCTTTTTTTTGCTATAGTATACTTACTTTTTTACCTCCAACAAAGTCGTCCTTTGTTCTCAAAGTGGCACAACGGTCCTGGTAGTATTTCCCTTTACCGTGGGGAGGGCTGACGCCTTCTACCTCGCATATCCGGCAACCTTTGTTAGACATGTGACCAGTGTGGTGACAAAATTGGGTAACCTATTTTTGCTCAAAATGGTGAGTTGCTTTCTCCTTAGTTTTTCTTTAACTCACTTGAGGAATGTCACCAGAGGCCATGACCATGTGAACTTTGGCTTTAATCTGCTCGCCATTGAACTTTTTGATGATCAACCCATGTTTTCCTAAGCTACTTATTTCGTCTATAATAGGCAATAAGAAAGAGTCAAGATCTTTGGGCTTTCCAGGTATAATCGCAAGTTGGATGAGGTATTCATCGGTACATCTTGACACAAAAAAAAAGATAAGTCTAAGATAACCCATGTATAAAAAATCCTTTTATGTTTTGCACTAATTATTCCCTAATTTCAGGGTTATAGTTTAATACCATTACATGCACAATAGTCAATTGCTGTTTCGATTTTTCTTGGTTTACAAAACCATCAAGAAACAGAGCAATTGCTATGTCATTGGGGGAATCAAAGAGCTGCTGCTCTTTTAGAGTTTTATACTCTTCACCATCAAAATAATCAGATATTTCATTTGAAATAGATTGCCTGTTGGCCCTGCATTGCAGCTTTGCTCTTGTCTTGTCGTTACCAAGAAGTCTTGCCAGTTGGTCGCCAATTGACATCATGATGTTTACTGGTACCAAAGAAGAGTCACCATCGATCTCCTTGTATCTGTAGGCCTTGCAAATGGAGCATTTGTCTTCATCCTTGGTGATGTCAAAGAGCAAGCAAACATTCTCACAAATGTCGTACTCATAAGACTTCAGGTCAGTCTTGCTTTTGATGAGCGTGTTGACAGGCCCAGCATACAAGATTTTTGGGTTGTATTCTAATGTTTGAACATTTTAGTTAACTTTCTAGAATATCTAAAGGAAATTCGAATTGAACATACCTTCTTTGAGCTTGTCATTATTACGAATGACTGTGTTCAGAAGATCTACAAGTAGACTATGCAGATCTGTAGAAACCCCAAAATCGGTTACAAGATTGTTCAAGCAAATACTGAATAACTCGGATGTCATGAAGATATTGTTGTTGTAGATATGTCCTTGGTCACCAGCTTCAAAGTTGCAAGATGCTTTAAAGATTCTTGACTGGAAAGGATCAAATGGAACTGTAACAGGCAATTAGGGTTATAAATATTTATGTTTGGAAAGTGTGTACTAAATTATTTCAAATACATACCATCTTCTAGATTTGTTTGTGCTGAAGCAGATTGCACAACTGGTTCTTGTAAGTTCTCTTTAGCAACAGGAGTATTGACTGTTTTGTGAATACGCTTGTGATTGTGAAGTTGCTTGCTAGTAGGGTAAGTCAAGCTACAGAAATTGCATTCAAAAGAAGGCAAGTCAGTAGAACTTCTGGTTCTTTTGTTTGAATAAGACATTAGTAAGGTTGAAAAAAGGGTAGTATATGAAAGTTAAAATAAAAAAGAGGTATTTTAATCTTGAATGAGATTGAAAGCTCCCCTTTTTATATTTTTTTGAGTTCATAAGCGTGGTTTGTTGATGTTGTAAATGAGTATCAATTACTGCTTACTTTGAGAGTAAGACTGAAGGATAATATAATAGTCTCAGGTATTTCACTTCGCCAGATATGTCTTTAAGATATTATTCTATGCGCAGATCATCATACCCATAATTGATTATTAGTTATCATGTATTAATTATTATTATCACAATAGCATAGAATATATAAGTACACATACATTATATCTATGGTATTGTTATATTTCACTTATATATCTCATTTATTATATGAATACTTAATTGAGAGACTACAACTACAATTGATAAACATTATGAAACATCACCCGAGTATCTGGTCGGAATACTAAAATATTACCAATAGCATAAATGGTCTTCTTTACCAAAAATTTTGGATTGATATGACTTGAGAAGTATCAGAACAATTGGTCTCTCTAGATTTTCCCGAAAGAATAATACTTCTGCAAGATGACTCATTGTAATAAAGTTTATTTAGGTATGTTCTAAAACATAAATCAGAAAACATATAAACTCTGTTATGCTCTACTTTTATTTTGATATAAGCAATTTATATAAGTTCTTATTGATTATTTTGTCTATATTTTATTTGTTAATTTCTTGTTTTTGCTTCTTGTTTTGAGAGGAATATTCAATTTTCTATAGAAAGCAAAAAGAAACCAATCTTATAGCTTTAATTATAAAGTCTGTATCAATTGGATGTTCAGGTTTAACGGATTTTATATGTTTATCTATCCCAACATATATTAGCTGTCTTTATTTTCATTATTTTTTATTTCTTCCTTTCTCTTTTATAGTCTTTAAACCATCTACTTAATATGAATAGCCAATTGGACATTAATATGTTAAACACAATTAGAATTGTTATTCGTGAGAAACTGGCTGATATCCACACTTCAGTTGCTAGAATTGATGAAAATGTTGCTAATCAACAACAGTTTATAAGACAGACTTTTAACACAGACAGAACTAGTAACGTCCATAGAGATAAGAATAATGGGTTTAGCAACTGTTTTGAATATTCATAAATTTTATTCAAAGATGTCATCAAACAATCTGCAATCAAAAGACAAATGGAATACCTAGTAAGCCATCCTGATGACAGAGGCGTAAGACATATAACTGTAACAATGAATGAGACACATATGGGGTTCATACCTCGAGGAACAAACAAGACCCCAAGTGACACTGCAAGAATCAATGCATTGATTAACTCCCTCTGGAAAAAACAAAAAGGGACAGATGTAAATATATAAGGAGTGGAGGTCCGAAAATTTTTGAAATGTTCAAAAAAATTAGCCTGTGTAACCTAGCAGAGGTCACGGATTTTCTATGCTTCTAAAATTGGTATCTTCCATTTTCTCTTAATAAAAAAAGTAATACACACCACATATCTTTCATTGGTTCGTTTTTATAAGAACAATATAGATGAAAAATCAAATCCGAGCTGGAAAAAAAACCCTGGCCTGGAGACAAAAGCACTTCTCAACTGTATAAATTCCACTTATAAACATACTTCTTTAATCTTTTGACATGGCAATTAATAATGGTTTCCTTTAATAAATAAATTTCAAAAACAAGTATATTCTTATATACTCTCTTCTCTGTACCCTTTAATTAAATTATATATAGCTTTTTGCTTTCATTAACATATTGTAGACAGATAGAGAATATTTATTTGATTGTTTTTTAAAAAAAAAAGTATAAAAAAAAAGTATAAAAAAGTATTAAAGATATATAGATATATATAAAAAAAGTATAAAGAAATAAATATACAGATATAAGAGTATGAAAAAGATAAGTATAAAGATATATATATAAAAAAAACGAAAAGAAGTATAGTTATATTAAAAAAAAAAAGAGAAAAAAAACTATTCTAATTTAGCTCAAGCTTAAGAGCTTTGTTAAGCTGGTTTAAGGTGATCCCCTCCCTCACTCGCCTTCCCTCTACTTCGTTCACTGCAGCATTAAAGTCACCACCATTTAACTCTGCTATTTTTTTATAGCATAGATGATAGAAACTCGGCGAGAATAGAATTTTTGTTCTACAAAATATTCACAAGTTAAAACCAAAATATTATCTTTGCATTGATCGTTATCTATTACATACCTGTTTCATCTCTCCATGCATTTTTATATTTTTTGAGCTCTTCAATCAGAGTACATGACATTATCAATAGTATACCTAACAGTATACTCGTGCCAAAGGTCCTTGACATTTTTTATCCACCTTTGCATATTATACTTAGGCGCTTGCTTGGCTGTTGGCTTGGGTGTGGCAGGTCTCGGGCAGTCTTAATCAATGGAGCCACTCTCAGTGGGCATGATTATAGGAGCAGAAGTAGTGTTGTTTCCAAAATTAACACATGCAGATCTAAACTCATTGAATGAGAAGTTAAGCCCATTCAATGAGCCTATGACATTCTGCATGTCTTTCCAATGGCCAGAGTATGCCTCCTCTTTCGTTGCTGATGTCGCTTGCCTCGCATTGGTGAAGTTGATGCTCCCTGCTATATTATCTATCTTCTTAAAGATTGCTGTAAGAACATGCTGTAGATCGGGCAAAACATCCTTGAGCTTCATCTCTTGATGAGAATCTTGAGTCTAGCAAACCTCTAGCAGACCAGCTTCGAATTCCAGGAATTCAGGATCACAGAAAACCAAATTGCAAAAAATGGGATTGGTGGGGCACTCTACCCTGAAGAATACAGCGTCCTAGAGAATGATGGTTCTCATCGTCTTTAAAAGCTTCAGGAACGCCTGCCTGCAAATGGTCTTAGGGTACCCTGTAGTGGAGTCAGTCGAGTTTTGCTCATCTTCATAGCCATCCTCAATCAATGGCAGAATTTCTTCTACCAAAGGAAAGATCTTGGTCTGTAAAGATGCAGAAGGAAGGACAGAGGCACGGGGCAGCCAGAACTGCTTTCCAATGCCAGGAAAACCATCTATGATCCTAATGGATTGTCTTGGGAGGCTGGTCAAGTAGTTGCTCTCCATGCTCTAAGCATTCCAGCAGCCATGTCTGCGCAATTAGTCTTCAGAGGCACTGGAAATCTCTGCATGTCTGGCTCCACTGCCACAGCCTGCATGGGTCTTCTTGATGCTGTTTATACCACATGCTTTGAAGGCCATACAGATAGAGTTGTACTGGGTCTTGTAGTCAATTTCATCCTTGAGTGTATCCTTGTTGCTCTTCAATACCTTCAAGTCGAATCAGTCCTTGTTTTTCTTAAAACTTGGGAAAGGCTCGTTTGACACATGCCACCAAAAAAAGAAATAGAACGCCAAGGCTCCGAAAGCCCACTGCTTGTGATCTTTGTGGTGGATGGTAGCAGCATACTCCAGCTTTCCAGTATGGTTGGTCTTTCCCTCGCGTATAAGAAGGACTAATGCTGGGCAGTCTGAATATCCTTCGTCTTGGAAGTCCAGCATAAAGAGATCCGGGAGCTCTATTCTTCTTGTGCTTTCTTTACGTAACAACATAGTGTGCTGCATCAAAAAGGCAGCTTGGTCATGCATGGTCTTCTCAGTTGCCTGGCCAAAGTAGTACATTGATACGCAAATCATTTCTTCAGGGGTGTATCCGACTTGCAAGGTACCAGCTCCACGGTCTTAGTATGATTGACGAAGTCTGTCAGCCTCTTGAAGTCTGAGAGAACGCAAATACAACTTCAATAGAGTTCCACGAGGATCTTGCAGGTTGATGCCAACTATGAAGAACTTTTGATCAGTATGAAGATCAACAACTGCTTTAATATATTGATCAATTGAAGAGGGACTGAGTGGGTAAGGGCTGCCATTGGGTCTAAACTTGCCACGTCTTGCTCTTTGTCTGTTGCCAAACAGAACGACATCTTGCTGAAGAAAATCAAGCAATTTTGTCTCAGTAACCAATGCACTGGAGGTATGACAGATTCTTGCACAGTAATCCTATAATTAAAGCAAAAATAAAGTTAATATAATCAATTAATGAATAGTTTATTTTGTATATGATATATTAAGAATTTACCAAGTATTTTTGCCTTCTATTGTCATATGCCTTAGCAGTGTTTGCGCATCTTGTGAGTGCTTTCATTTGAGATATAACATTAATGATATTGGTTTCTTTTTGAGCTTCAGCAGCTTGGATTGGGAAGTTGGACATTTTGTAATAAAAAAACGATGGAGTAATAGTAAGAAAATGATAGGCAAAAACAATTTTATTTTATACTTTTCTTTAAATACATGCTTGTTTTATAAGAAATCAATTCTTTGTGAGTCCATTACATACAACTTGACAAAGTATCTAATAATTTGTATGCAATAGTACTCATGAACACATATGAGTAATAATGCATGGTATACAAAGAGTCATAAAAATTTCACAATTTTTATTGGCTCCTTTAATGAAGTATAATGACTAGTTCTGATCCAGTCGGGCTTATAATTTTTTTGGGAAACAGTATAGCTATTTGGTCCTAATTTTTGGTGGTGACCTATATCTGGACCCTCAATATTGAGTGGAAGATACCTACTATATATCATCACTAGAGCAAAAGCTTATTTGCTTGCAGTTTTATATGTATACCAGGCAATGTCGGTATATAATAAAAGATGATGATGTTGTGAAAGTAAATTGGGGAAAATTGAATTCTCAGAAAAAATTGTACTACTCTTTGCAACTTGTGGAGTTAATTTTCAATAACTACAACTTCCCACTTTACGAATGTCAAGATCAATGGGCTGCTTCTCTTCTTTTACGGGAAGTAATTAAGGCTGAATGCCAAACAGAAAAAAGAAGAAAGGTTTGTATATAATTTGCAAAAGTCAAGTATCTTTATTAATTTGATTTTAAATATCATAGGAGAGAGCGGCTGTGCTAGTTCAGGACAATAGGTACAAACAGACTCATTTCAATATATAATGTAATGAAATTGATAATTTCTCTGCTTCAAATAGTGCCAACAACATTATCTCTGAAGAGGAGTCAATTGTGGTCATAACACCACCAAGGAGACCAACACGCAGCAGACATACTTAGAAAAGTAAAAAAAAGCACGGGCCACAAGCCACATGATCATATTTGTGCACAGCAATAAAACATTTTACTCTGTTTCTTCTTTTTTTTGATCCCCATCATTGGTAGCATTAGTTAATTCTAAACACTGTATTTATTTTTCTTATGTTTTCCATCACCCACATTCCAGCCAAGCAAAAGCACACCAATAAAAGTTGAAATCTTGTAGGAATATTTTGAATTGTTCACTTTTGTAATAAATCATTCGATCTGGATCTAAAAGAAATAGAAATAAATTTAAACTAATGGAAGCAGACTCTAGATACGACTTTGCAATTAACAATAAGAAAGAATTCAAGATGCATCATAGCTGAAAAAGGTATTCTATATATACATTTGAATAGGACTTGGTCATTTATCTTTTTTTTTGAATAATCAAAAATAGTTATGAGCAACCTCTATTCTGATACAGCAATAACCAGCCTTTAATTTGATGTGTAAACCCAGGTAAATATTCTTGTACAAAGAAAAAGAGCTGTTTTAAATGTACTAATAATTATATAGCTTTTCAATAGTATTTTTTTGAAGTTTATGTACTTTATTTACAATATCAATTGAAAGGTAACTAACAGAATTGAACTTTTTATATTATATGTATACTAATATTATTATTATTTCGTTTAGTTTTGAGAATTTTCAAGTTGCTTTCCTGTGAACTATTGACTTTTTGGGGTGGTTTACTGTTTTTGATTGACCTAAGATAAATATATTGAAAAGGGTTTCTTTTTAAAGCTACAAATGCTAACTATTGGTATTATTACTCAATAGAAAAAACACTGATTTATAAGAAGCATGCTTTTATATTATGTTTGTTGAAGTTATGTAAGTTGTTAGTGCTATTATATTTCTTTATTTTTGCTATTGTTTCGTGGTATTGAGTATTAAACAATGTTATTGCATAGTTTAACTCAGCAATATTGCTCCATCCTATCCTGTAGAATAATTGTTCCGAATGTTATCTCGTCTCATCTCATTGTCAAGGATATTGCATATATCCTAGCAACCTGTTTGCTGGATACAAAACAAAATAGAAAAACCCAAAAAAAAACACTGTATAAGCCTACCAATAGTTTCTTACAAAAAGTGAAAATAAGCAATGCCACCAATGCTGCTATTTTAAATAAAAAAAACCTACTGTCTAAAATTATTTTTTTAATAAAAAAACTACATTGCTGTTTTTTTTTTTTATAAAAAACCACATCATAATTTCCTTTTTTGTAAAAAAAAACTACACCAAGGTATAGTAGATATTAACATTAAACTGGCAAATGCTACACTGTTTTTTTAGCACAAAACCACATTAATTGGTTACGTTTCCACTAAGTTTTATGGTAGGAGAGCCACTAAGATCTGTTCCAAATCACTAACCAAATTTGGTGTGGCAAAACTGCATTGATTGGTAACTAACATAGCTCATTTACCACTAATCTACCCTGCTTAAGTGTAGTGTGACTGGCCAACAAATTAATAAAAAATTAGTAGGACTGCCACGCCAATTTCGTTCATAGTAGTTAAATAATATTACTATTAAGAATAATCCCAATGATCGATATTTAGGGATTATAGAAGTGGTATGAGAATATGATATGTTAAGATAGTTATAATAGATAGATTTAGCTACGTAGATGTTGTGACTGTTAGAGCATCTGCTCCTAACAACTACACAAACCATATTACTTATAAGATTATAACACTTAAAATAGATACTATAAACTTTATAATTGTATTTTCTCTATCAATTTGTGACGTTATGTGACAATCAAACTGCATCTACATAGCCCACCATCACGGCATTGTTTTAAGTATATGCACGTCACATGACGTCCCAAATTGATAGAGAAAACAAACTTTAAAGTAATTAATAATAATAATTTAAATATGTTATATTTCACTAAATATTTGTATTTCTTTTGTGCAAATTGAACTGATAATCTGCAGATTGCTTTATGACACTATAACACCATAGCAGATTTTTTGTGTAACAATTTTGTTATTCAGCCCGTGAGTTTATGTTACTATTTTGGGAATAGCTTTTTTATTGAAGTTTCAGGTCCGAAAGAATCACAAAATTGATAAATGGGATTGCAAAAAAATATTGGCTGGTAAAATACGATTTTATTTATTTTTATGGGTTGAAAATATTGGGGGTAGATAATTTTAGGCTTCCCATACCTACCCTGCAGTAGCTGCTACTGTAGGGTAGGTATGCTTGCACTAGCAGTTAGAAATATTTAATAGCTATTCTGAAAATGTTTCCAGAAACAAAAGCAAATAGAATTTTGAAAAACCCAATTGCATGTTTTGTGGTATTTCAGGTACGAAACAATAGAAAAATAAAATATTTGATAATAGAGATGTATAGAAATACTTTGAGACTGTATATAAGTTGCCTTTATTCATAAATAAAAAGTGTCCCTTTTTATAAGAAAACACAATCTGCTCTTGTCATTACGTCTTAGTTTCTTAAGGCTTTCTTCCTTTACTATATTTGGTTATTAGAGTGTATTTACTGCTTAACTGGTGTCGGTGTAACAATTATGACATCAAGTCATAAATCGTACTTCTTTAGCTCTTAGCTATTCTTTTCTCTTTTATACTAGAGCTTTAGGACTTCCTACTAAATTAGCTCCATATCGATCTGACACAGTTTACCCGGCAGTATGATATAATTATCTTAACAACCTTTAAGATATTATCTACAGTACTAACTGTAATAATTATTGGGCTGATTACTTAATCGTTTATATATATTTTATACTGACAAGATGATAGCTACTATGCTATCCCAATATGAATATGTTCTTATATGTGCTAAATCCAACATCCGAGTATCTGGATTACCACAAGTCCTTGCTGGAAGAGCCTCATTTCTTAAAACAGCACGTACTAGACAAAACCGGAAAGCCAATCGATCCAAAGTTGTTTTACAAGGTGAGGATATTGCCTATTATACTCTTCACGGATGACACCTCCAGAAACTGATCAAAGCAATATAACCCGTACGAAAGCTGGTCAATGAAGTTTGCTGCTCTCTCCTACAAAGAGAGGTCTTCAATTGAAAACATACACTTTCTCTCTGCTGTTCCTAAGAAAAAGGGGGCAAGTGAAATGTCCTTGTTGCCTAAAATCATTGAAGATTTCAAAAGGCTCAAAAACGGACTGGTGATGTTCTCTGCCAAAGACAACAAAAACGTCTTAGTAGCATCACCACTCCTTTGGATTGAGGCAGATACTTCATGCCATTCTGAACTATGTGGTTTGTGCATGCCACAAGTCTGTACTCATGCTGCAAATGTTATGTCCATTTACAAAGATCCATGCCCAACCTCCAAAGCTCTTTGTATTATACTGGTAGACACACAGCAAGAACAAAAGCACACTATCTTGCTGCTGCGTTTACCTCGGGACGTGGATCGACTATTTCAGATACTCCTTTGACTGGAAATGCTCTGACAGCAAGCAACCTATGCTTCGCAAATAGGGCAACAGATGCATTGTTGGAACTACAGTCATTCAATCCATCGACAGATACTCCAGTTGAAGTTTTGCATAACATACTTCTTGGAGTTGCTAAGTATCTAGTCAATGATTTGGTAAAGGTTATACTAAAGAAAAATTCTAACCAAATGGCTAGATTGTCCAAAGCCCTCAAGGATTATGAAAACTCTCAAGGAATGTGAAGAAAGTTCACTCGAGAGTTACGACACTGTGGCTCATTCCTTGGGAGGGATTACAAAGCTCTTCTGCAAATTCTACCCACTATCTTAGTTACAGAATTTGCAAATAATAGTACACTCTCTCTCTCATAATTCCATCTTTTGTCCATCTTGGCCGTCTTTGCTCCTTGGTGTTTGTTAGAGCAGTAAGGTATAATTATAATATATACATCAACAAAGTTGAAAAGGCAGTTACAAGACTTATCCAAGAACTGCATCATTATGTCATTACCTGTGAAATTGAAGGACATAATCCATATTCCTCAAAGCCCAAGGTTCACCTGCTCACACATCTGCCCAACGATCTACAAAGATTTGGAACTGCTCTACATTACAAGACCGAAAAAGGTGAGCAGTTTAACAAACACATTCGTGAACATCTAATGTATACCAATAGGTTAAACATCTCAAGAGATGTATGTCTCAAGCTCACCAAGCAATCTGCAATGAGACACATCATTGATGATGATTCATGGGTGAGCAAAGACAAAATGAGAGAGAAGTATAGTAATTTCACAGCAGAATTTCTTAAAGAAAACTTTAACGACAATGTTAAGAATATTCTGTTTGGTGGATCAAGAGAATTTGCTGATAATAACGACACTGATGACATTACAACAAAAGCACTCTGTGACAATACCTTTGTGGTGTTCATGCTTAAGGAGAGTAGAGACCAACATGCTCATCCATTTATTGGAAAAGTCCCCTCTTTGAGAATAGAATACTATTGAGTTGAGAGTAGTCCCCACGCTCAAGTTAATAACTACCTCCTTGCACAAAGGGTTTCTAATGATGCATCTACTCTACTCAATCAGCTGAAAATTGTATGTAAGCTTGATATGCACACAGAATTTAATAACAAGTTTGTCATCAATCTCAGTAAATTTGGCTCCTACTAGTTCTTTGTTTCCTTGTTTTCAAATCGACAATATTGATTTTTTTTGATCTTTATTAATAAAAAAAAATTATGATTTTCACCAAGTCATTTTTTGGTTTTGCCAAAATATTGAGAGGGTCTATTTATAGATACTTGCCCTTTTAAAATTGCCATATGTAGTTGACAAGTCTCATAAAATAGGTCAAATTTGATATCCCAATTAATCTGGGTTATATAGACCAATCAAAATGTATGTAAGTAAAATATTGAAAATTTGATATTGAAAATCTCCCATGCTGAAGCAAAGGGCGGAGTTTGAACTCGGAGCTTTAAAACACCATAAACCTTCAGAAAGTATCTCCTTATTTTATCCTACGGAGAGTTTGAATTAGTATTTAATTTAGTCCTATGGCTTTCTAACTTTAATGGCAGACAGTGGCTTTTGCATCCCACACATGGCATTTTTTTTTAACAAATAATCACTTCCCTCTTTCTTAAAAACAAACTTCAATTATGTCTAACAACAATATAAACAACACTATTTATGATATTTCCACCATTCAACAAGTCTTGATCAACTCGCCTTTGGAAGGAATCAAGATGCTTCCTTTGAATTCGACAATATTAGTAAAAGCTAGTGAATGGGAAAAGTGTCTGGAGCAAATCAATGTCTTATGCTCAACAAAATGGAATAAAAAGCATAAATATTCTGGAAAAGGTTTAGTTTTTGGAGAGACTAAAAAATGCCACCGTGCTGGCCAATATATAACAAACCGCCAATTACGTCTTGCCCAGAAAGATACGAAGGCATGCTCTTGTACAGCTGCCTTAAAAATCATACAGCATCTCGACAACCCCAATGTTGTTACATTTTGCCAAACAAGGGCACATGTAAACCATGTTCCTGGAGACTGGGACGAAGTCAGAACTCTTCCTTTGCCTTCTGAAGCCATAAAGATTATTGAAGATCAGTTGAAAAGTGGCAGCAGCTGTAGAAGTACAAGAATTTCAGTTCTTAGACAGATTGATAGTTGGGGAGTTGGCGTTAGAAAGCCTAATTATGAAGAAATTTACAACAGAATGAGAAAGGTTTGTCAATGAATATAACAGAGCTTTCGTATTAAATTAATATTTATATATCAAATAAATACTCGTATATAAAATAGATGACTACTTTGTTATATATGTTTGCTTCTGATGAAAATGCATCTATTTCCATCTGGTTAAATGTAAAGCTAGCAGAACAAAACTATTGCATTTTTGAAATCAATCTTTCTGTTTATAATGACGGTAAAAAACAATTTGCCTTTGGATTTCAATCACCAATGCAAGTTTCAATCATGAGAATCTCGCAATCTTTTTGTCTCGATGCCACCCATTCCATTTCGTCCAGAAGCGACGAAGTATTATATACTTTGGTCACTCGCCATCCTCAAACAGGAAAGGGATTCCCTGTTGTATACATGGTGACAAACAACCAGACAGCCATACCCATCAAACTTTGGCTTGACCACCTTCGCATCAAGAGCAGCTTTGTACCAATGAATATTACCATTGACTGTAGCATTATGGAGGTTAATGCAATCAAAGAAGCATTACCTCATGCTACAATTCACTACTGTGATTTTCATGTTCTTCGCGCTTGGCAGCACAACCTTGACAGCAAGATTAAACTTAATGCCTCTTATACATCAGAACAACTTGGGAATTATAAGACTGCACTGAAGAACTACCTGAGACACATTCTCATCGAGTCAAACGAAGACGTGTTCCTAAGAGCAATTGAAGATTTTAAACTGATGGTTCAGGATCAACCTCAGTTTTTGAAATATTTTGAGAAGAAATGGACCGAGAACGAAGAATTGTTGCGAAGATGGGGGCGCCCATACATTAGCCAACAACATCAGAGATATGTGACAAACAACTATGTAGAATCATGGCACAATCAACTCAAGACAATCTACTTTGGTCGTGCACGCATCAGAAGATTGGATCGACTAATTTTTATCTTGACAAATGATGTGGAGTTCTATTTTGAACAAGAGGTTGAGCGTATTCACTTCAACAATGGTAAGATGGGTCCCATTGATAATGAGTTAGCAAGAAATTCTTTTGTTGCTTCAAAAATCCAAAATGACATGCTCCCTTCCATGATTCTCAACCCTTTGAGTGAGACTGGTAACAGCATGGATGATTATAATGGTGAGTGGCAAATAAGATCTTTTGTAACAGAAGATAAGTGGTATACCATCAATATATCAAATGACTTGATACAAAGCTGCACCTGCCCAAACTTTCTGACCCGCCAGATCCCATGCAAGCATTCACATTTGTTGAAGCGTTACTGTGGGGCAAAATTCAGCTTCATCGAGCAACGGGAGATAGCAGGAGTGGTATTGAACCGACAAGACGCTGTAAATGCAAACGAGAACGAAGTTGAGAAAGAAGTAGAGGAGGAATTAGAGAGTGGAGGTACTGCTGAAGATAGAGGTGTATATGTCTTTGACGAAATTGCAGCTTATTCTGCAACGATGCATCACGGCTTTGAAGATCTTCAAACTTTGAAGACAATTCCTGGCTTAGATCAAACAAAGGCAGATCTTATAAAAAGAGCACTCGCAGATGCTGTGAGGTTGATGGATGAATATAGAAGTGAGAACCCTTCATATTTTAGAAACTTGAATACTCAGAGATAATAATAAAAATAATAAATATATATCATTAAAAGATAAAAGTACAAGAAAAAATATTTCTGATTGATATAAACAAATACAATTCTAATTGAATTTACCAAAAGTAAAACCTGTCACTACCTCAACGGATTTTCAAAATTCAAACTCTCCGTAGGATAAAATAAGGAGATACTTCAGAAATCCGCAACTGCTCTTGCTGGAAAGGTGGTGATTCTAGTCGGAAAACAAAAGAGGTTCTTTGCTTGGAAACCAGAGAAATTATAGTTAATAATGATATTACTAATTGGAGTAATAGTGACATTTGCAGCAAGATTCAGTACTTGCACAATAAGTTTAAGGATGCTACCAACTTTCTAAATGGAACTGGGCAAGACATTCTGAATGATATCAATGAGAGTGAAAAAACTCCAGAGGAAGCTGAAAAGACACTTGAAGATATACTTGTATGCTTAATTTATATATCAAAAAAGAGTGACTTCTAATAAATAATAAATTTTCATTATTATTGTTAGAAAAAGTAAAGCAAAAATGCACTTATTACTATGATCTTAAGTATGTAATGCTTCACAGACCATCAGTTAACTCACTATTTCCAATGACAAGTGGTGACCCAATTGATGTCTCTTAGGTGTAGGAAGAGACTTGCAGTCATGAAGAAGTTGAAGCTGAAGATGAAGCAGAATTTGATGCAGAAGTTCAAGATGATGAACAATTAGATAAAACACTTCTAGTCTACCATCTGTCTACCACGTTTTCAGGCTCCTAAAAACCTTCCAAGCAGATCAGAAAAACAATTAATGCAAGCATCTCAGAGACTATAGAAGAGTCTGTCAAGCTGAATCATATTCACGTTGAGCTGATGCAGAAAAAGTTTGAAGCTGAAGTCGAGGTTAATGAAAGACAGTTTTGCCACCAGGGGATTGTGTATGGAGACAGAATGATGATGAAGGAGAGGTGGCTGAACATTGAAGCAAAGCAGTTAGAGAATGATTGTAATCAAAGCAAGCTTCAATACATTGCTAAGTTGGAGAGTTTAGAACTTTCCAAACAGTATATATTGGGAAAGTTGGATATAAAACTTTAATAAAACATATTATATACTAGGCAATCAAGTTATATAAGAGTAAAAATACATTTGAGGTTTATTGCTTCAAGATAATATGCTTTATTTTTTCCCTCTTATCTTTACCCAATTCTACTTGATATAAGTTTTCTCTATGCTCATTATTATTCTCATCTTTATCCTTACTATCATTCTTATCAGTATCATCAGTATCATCATAGGAAAGTTTTTGAAAATTGCTATAACCACATTTTAATAAAAGGTTGTATAGGATACAGCAACATCTAATCCATATTCCAATCTTAGCCACATCATATTTGTTTTTTAACAAGATTTGTAAGCTTTTTAAGGATTGGAATCTCCCTTTCAGAATACTAATGCAATGTTCAATCTTGGCCTATGTATTGTCATGCTTATAGTTAAATTTCTTATTTTCTACTGATATCAATCCATTTTGTGGCTTCTTGTAGGCAGGTATAATGATATGACTTGGTGCATATGCTGAATTCCCCAACACGTATTGATCCCCAGAAAAATATTGGCCAGGATTTCTTGTCATATGCGTATTTGCAAATATACAAGCATCATAAAAGCACTCTGGCCATACAGTATGACAATATCTTATAATATTTTCAGCATCACATATAATGGTTGCTGAAATACAGTAACAAGACTTTCGACTGTAAAAGTTCTCTCCTTTCCAGGTTGGCTTATATTCTAGGTTAATCAAGATTCCATCTACAAAGCTCAGATAAGAAGGGAAGCGTGTTATTTCTTCAATTCTTCTACTAATATTGTGACAGTCTAACTAATCAGGTCAAACCACAGTGCTAGTCTCTAATAATATTATGGTGGTGAGAAATCTTTCTATATAGTGGTAAACTGATCCTTCTATGCAATGAGATATATATAACTATCAA
The DNA here is from genome assembly GCF_001638985.1 of Phycomyces blakesleeanus NRRL 1555(-). Lineage (NCBI taxonomy): Eukaryota > Fungi > Mucoromycota > Mucoromycetes > Mucorales > Phycomycetaceae > Phycomyces > Phycomyces blakesleeanus. The sequence goes on from NW_017265140.1 coordinate 1,747,405, forward strand.
AATATATATACTGCATATAATAGTTGAAAAACAGTAAAAGTTGTCATTGATACACATTGATTGTGTAGTGTGACCCACAGAAATATCATTTCTATATGTACCTAGCTGCTCTAAGGCCAACATCATCTGAATTATTGGTTCTGTCTGATTCTTGTGTGGATCACTTTTGAAAACACAATGGTCTTTTATCATTCAAAGTATTGTATGGAAGGAGTTTTTATTTATGTAGAATTCCTGTCTGAATCAGTTGTCATCTAATTAATATAGAAGCCAGTTTATTCTGCTTGGAGCTTATAGAATATGGAGTCTTGGGAAAAGGTATCTGTTTTCAAGCACAATCTGATAAATTAAAAGTTTAAAGATGTTCTTAATAATATTTAATACAGATGTACTCAAAGAAAGCTTTCTTTCAATAAGCTTTTTGAAAATCTTCTCTTTCAGATCTCTGAGAATAATCTGTCTATCATTTAATGTAAGCATTGTGAATAAGAGGTCAAGTTATTAAAAGAAAACATAGGGAAAAAACAGAGAAGATATGGAGAACATAATCAATTATGCTTAAATTTGTTTGTTAAAAAAATTAAATTCCATAATCTCTGAATCTCAATCTATAAACAACTAATGGTAATGACTAGTTGTTTATAGATTAAAAATATCTCACATTTAGTTTAATGATATTCAATCATTTAATAAATTAAATTTAAACATCTAAAACTGCAGAAACATCCTATTATAAATAAAGGGAAATACTATTCAGTTAACAATTTTGGGAAAAATAAAGGGGAAAGGATTTTAATTTTCAGAAAATCAGTTTTTGAAAAAAGATGATTTTGTGAAAATGAAAGAAAGAAAGTAAAATTAGAATTAAAATTTTGAAGAAAAATTAAAAGGGGTTTTCAAAGAATGTCTGAACTTGGTAGATTATGATTTGTAAACTACGGCTAAGTACATTATCATACCATGTGTCAATTGACGCATGTGGTGCTTGTATTTGTGGTAAATGTTGACAAGTGATATTATCACGCTTTTCAAGGTTTGAATGGGTTTGTAGATATGAAATAACCTCTCTTTTCTACAAGAGAGAAAAAGACAAACTCAAAAGAGAATGTAGAATTAAAGATAATAAAATTAATAAGAGAAAAATAAGAGAAAAAAAACAGTACTATTAATCAATCTCAATAGACTTGACTTAATATACTTGGATAATCAAACAAATAAAATATCAACAGTATTAAATATTAAGAGAACTTGTTGTCAGAAAATAAGATGAAGAAAAATCCATGTTTATTAAATGTCAGTATTGCGATATTTATAGCTTTGCAATTGACTTGTTGAATAATTAAATAAATAAAATTATAAAAAAATATATAATAAAAGCTGTATAATCAACAATCTATTAAATATGATTTGTTCTTTACTATCATTAAGTACAAATAAAATAAAATAATAATTAAGTCATAATTATGAAGATAATTATGCTTATAAGAATATATAATAAAAATAATATTAAGTCCAAGTTGATTTGTTCAGTTAAATATAGTAAGAAAATACAATATGATGTGTGGTTGCCTGAAGTTATTGTTGACAGGATGATGTCTTTTCGTTGTATTTATTGGTGTTTTTCTCTACAAATAGGAAACTTGCTTTCTATTCAGCCTTGGCCGCCATCAAAAAATCAAAAAAATAATAATAGAATATAATTTTCTAGAATTATAAAGAATTCTGCAACGTCACCGCACCGCCGGACAGCCAAAATTGTTTACCGCAAAATCATTTTTATTACCCCGTGTTACAATATAAGTGGAGAGATGGCCGAGTTGGTCTAAGGCGTCACGTTAAGGCCGTGATCTCTTCGGAGGCGTGGGTTCGAATCCCACTCTCTTCATTTTGTGTCGTGCCCAAATTTGTCGTTCCCGATCTGGGTTGGTCTTCCTTTTACTATAACAAAGTCAAAAGGTCAAACCCACTGGGGATCAAGGAGTATACGTAAAATCAAAGAGAGGATAAAAGATACTTTTTATTGATATGAATTGAATTGTCTTATATAGTTTTCTAAACTAATACTGCGCATTATCCGCAGTAGTTATTATTTATATTTAATTAAGGAAATAGTCATTATACTGCGGTTAATGCTCAGAAAGATATTACTGCGCATAAAGAAGTACTGCGGTTAACTATCTTCAGATTTTACGGATTCATCAAAATAATGTCCGACATCACCCCCTCCCGAAACTGTTGATAGTCCTCGATCAACCCCAGAAGAATCCACAAGGGAAAACAGTAGGGCAGAAGAAGAGTCCAAGGCTAAATCGCGGCGCATTTGGGCATGGGCAGGGGTTGGGTAATACCAGGTATGGTCAAAATCATCAGATTTTGCAATTTTTAAACGATTGGCGTGAACCCAGGAAGTATAAGGGACACCTTCCATAGTTGTGAGTGTTGTGAATGAGTATTGATTACTGCTGAATCTGAGAGTAAGACTGAAGGATAAAATAATATCCTCAGCTATTCCAGTCAAACGGATCTCCCTTTATGATATTATCTAATACACAGATCATCATACACATAATTGATTATTTATTATTATCACCATGACATGGGATATACAAATACATATACATTATATATATGGCATCATTATATTTCATCTACATATTTCTTTTATTATACAAATACTTAATTGAGAGACTACAACTACAACTATCTAATATTATGAATCATTACCCAAGTATCTGGGTCGGAATACTAAAATATTACCAATAGCATAAATGCTCTTCTTTACCAAAACTCTTGGACTGATCTGACTGGAGAAGTATCATATCAATTGGTCTTTCCGGATCTTTCCAGAAGAACAATACTCCTGGAAGATGACTCATCGTGATAAAGATTACTTAAGCACACACTGAATTACAAATTAGAAAAACATATAAATATCAGTAGATAGTTCCGTGTAGAAAGACAATCGAATTTTATCATTCTTTACTTTGCTTTTGAAATAAACAACCTACACAAGTTCTCACGAATTCTTTTGTCTATATTATATTTTGCTTTATTTTCTCCCCACAACAGTGAGCTTGTATATATTTTTATCTGCATTCTTGTCTATAACTATGTATGGTCCCATCCAGTTATATTCTAAGCCAAATTTGTTTTCATGTCGGAGCAATAAATGTTCACCGATTGCAAATTGGTGCAGTTTCATAATAGAATCCCATCGTTCCTTGTCTTGTTGGCTATTGGTGGCTACTCGAGCATCAGCATTAATGCGGGCTTGTTGCAGATTGCGGAGAAAAGGGATAGCACCATCAGAGACAAGAGAAGGATCATCAGGAATAGCGGTATCCATGAATGGGTGTAGAGGATCACCTGGAATATGAGGTTCACGGCCATAGGTCAGGAAGAACAGACTGAAACCAGTTGTTCGGTGTTTCCTAATTCGGCAGGCCCAGAGTGCAGTTTCCAAATATTTGTCCCAGCAATGAATAGTGCCATGTACATATTTTCGTAGCATCTGTTTTAAAATACCATTTAAACGTTCACATTTTCCGTTGGTTCGAGGGTGAAATGCTGATGTTAACTTGTGGTGTAATTTAATCTTTTTAATGTAAAAGCTGAGGATGTGTGACATGAAATTGGCGCCGCGGTCAGTGAGGATCCCGTTGGGACAACCAAAATGCATTACAATTTCTTCATACAGGAAATTGGCTATTGCTTCACCAGTAGCAGCAGGTACAGCACGTGCTATTGGCCAATTGGTGGCGTAATCTACTGCAATGAGAATCCATCGGTTACCATTTACAGTTGTTGGGAGCTCTCCAATGAAATCTAGATGCCAGCGGGAAAATGGAGGGGGAATATCTAGGGGTTCCATGGGTGCATGGTGGATATTTCGCTTGGCATTGGACGCTAATTGACACTGGGGGCATTTTGCAAGCCATTCTTGGATCTGTGTTCGCATTCCTGGCCACCACCAACGTTTCTTCATCAAGTCATAAACTGTTGTCTCACCAGCATGTCCAAACCCATTGTGGAAATTGTTTACCAGATCGGCACGCTTGGTAAACAGAGCAAAACGGATTTCTTGAAATGTGTCACCAATCTTAACCAAGTGGAAAACCTTCTGATCATGAACCACGAATTTCTTGCGTTGTCTGTGTAGCAACTCTTTTATGTCATCTGGCCACTCATCTTCCGTGCGAGCATAGTATTTGGGCCAATCTGAAGTCTGTGATTCGGGCATGGTGTACAGATACTCTGGCTCCATAGACTCAATTGTAGATGCATCAAATTCAGGACCGTCAATTCGAGAAAGTACATCCGGGACACTGTTGTCTTTGCCAGGTTTGTATTGAATAATGGGGTCATACAACTCGAATTCGGAAATCCATCTTATTAATCGAGGGGTTGGTTTAACTTGGCTACGGAAGTACTTGAGGGGCAGGTGGTCAGTAAAAACAGTAAATGGTTTCCCTTCAATCATACAGCGCCAGGTACGTAGTGCGTGCAGTATTCCTAAAAGTTCACGTTCTTGGGCTGGGTAGGAACGTTCAGCACTGGAAAGTTTCTTGGATTCAAATGCCAGTGGTTTCCAGACTCCTTCTTCATCTTCTTGCATCAATACAGCACCGACACCAAAATCGGAAGCATCTGTCTCAATTCGGAAAGGTTTGTCCATATCTGGTGCAAGTAGTACAGGTGCAGTGCTGAGTTTTTCCTTAAGGATGTCGAAGCTGTCTTGGCAAGTGTCAGTCCATACAATTGGTCGTCGTTTAGGTCCTGTTCCTTTGGTAAGATCAGTTAATGGAGCAGCGATTCCAGCAAAATCTGGGATAAAACGGCAATAATGCTGTGCCAAACCAATAAATTGGCGCACTTCTTGAACATTAGAGGGTGGAACCCATTCTTGTATGGTCTTGACTTTATCTGGAGACGGGAGGATACCTTGAGCAGACACATTGAAACCAAGAAATGTCAGTTCCTTTTTGTTAAATTCACATTTTTTAAAGTTGGAAATCAGCTTGGCTTCGCGGAGACGGTTCAAGACATGTCGTACATGTTCTTCGTGTTCTGCTGAGGTTTTACTGAATATGAGAATATCTTCCAAGTAGACCAAAGCGAAGTTGTCTAAACATTCTCCCAGAACTTTGTTCATCAAATGTTGGAAAGTTGGCGGGGCGTTGGTAAGACCAAAAGGAAGGACCAGGAACTCGTATTGACCATAGCGGGTGTTAAACGCTGTTTTTGGCACATCTGAATCTTGAATGCGTACTTGATGGTAGCCACTCTTGAGATCTAGGCTGGTGAAATGGTTGGCTCCACGCAATCGTTCTAGGCATTCGTCAATTCTTGGTAAAGGATGGTTATTGCGGATTGTGACTTTGTTGACACTGGAAAAATAAAAAAAATACTATAGCTTTAAGTAACGAGAAAGGTAGTGGAAATGTCAGGGTTTTTTTTCAGCTCAGCCGTTTTTTTTATTTAAGTTGGGGGTGTATTTTCGACGTATTCTATTGGTTTAGATAGACAATAAAAAATTCATATTTTTTTGGCTTGCTATAAAATCACATCAAATAAAGTATTTGTAGTACTTGTTTCCTTTTTTATTTTATAATTCAAGCTATACACAATATGTTTCCCTCTACCCAAATCCACACCTTAGACTGTCACTGCATTAAATGTCACAACAGTCATCAGAAATCTTCTTATGCTGCAAAGCGTACTAAGACTCGTCGTAATAAGAGAGCTAGAGTTGAAGGTACCAGAATATTTGAGAATAGTATAATATATTCAGTGTTGGTTTTTTGTTTGCTGCGTAATAATCGTTTTAATTTTTTTTTATTTTTTATTTATGTTGTTTATTTTTAAACTTTTAATGAAACACAGCCGCAATGAGAAACATGGATGTAGATACTGAGGGTAAGAATTTTTTTATTTGAAAGCAGAAAAAAAACTAATAAACTATTATATTCCATATTTGTAGTAATCCCGACTTCTCGTTCCGATTCTGTGAAAGCAATGGACGGTCAGGCCAACTCACCTTTTTTGGATGCCGCCTCAATGTTTGACAATGACAGAGACGACAATGATTTCGATGCCAATGTTGAAGATGAAGTCAATGAGATCGAGATTGAGGACTTCAACAGTGAAGGTCAGTGTGAGATATATAAAGAAAACTAAAAGAAAAAGAGAGTAAAAGAAAAATCAAGTGTTAATTTTTTTTACTTTTTTACAGACCCTTTTGCTGCTCCTGATATGCCCGAAAATGAAGTCCATCAATTCATAGCCATCTTTACGGTACTATTTGCTTCACGTCATGTTGTTGATAAGGGTGCTGCTGTCTTGATTGAGTTTATCAACAACCTGCTGAGAATCTACGACCAAGATTTTCAATTACCAACCAGTCTTGCCGGTTTACAAAAAATGACAGGATTTTCTGCTATTACAAAAGGCATCAAGAAATTTGTGGTGTGCCAAGACTGTCATACAGTATATCAGGATATCGTATCTGCTCCTCCTCGATGTGTTTCCTCAAAACTTGGTGCCAGGTCTGCATGCAACTGTAATTTGACGAAATCCATATCTTCCGGTGCCTTGGTTGCAAAGCGTGAATATGTCTACCAATCCATTAAAAATACATTGAGCGTTTTCTTCCGTCGCCCTAGTTTCGAAGCCAAGATTCGTCAATGGAATAAGGAGTTGAAGATGGTAGATACTCTGTGCGATATCTATGATGGTGCGATGTGGAAGGAGTTGAAGGACAAGGATGGTGTATCATTTGTGTTGGACCCACGCTCACTAATGTTAACACTTAACATCGACTGGTTCCAGCCCTTTGATGGTGTCACTCACTCCTCTGGTGCTATCTATCTGGCCATCAACAACTTGCCCCGTGATAAAAGATTCAAGCCAGAGAATATTATCCTTGTAGGTCTCATGCCTGGTCCAAAGGAGCCAAAAACCGACGAGATCAATAGTTACTTGGAGCCCTTGGTGGATGATTTGAAGCAGCTGTACGTTAGCATGCGGATTCCTACACACGAATTCCCAAATGGTGTCAGTGTTCGTGCTGCACTACTGATGGTTGCATGTGATATCCCAGCCGCCAGAAAGACAAGTGGATTCACAGCGCATAACAGCACATGTGCTTGTTACAGGTGCAGCCGGCAGTTTACTTGGTTAGGGAGCAGCAATCAGATTGATTTCCATGGATTCAATTATTCTCATTGGAATATCCGCAGTGGTGCAGAGAGCAGGTTGCATGCTGAGGAGTGGAAGGATGCAAGTACACTCTCAGAAAGGCATCAGCTGGAGGTCAAAAATGGTGTTCGATGGTCGCAGTTGCAACGCCTTGGATACTTTGATCTAGTACGTGGAACGATCATTGATCCCATGCATAATCTTTTCCTGGGGACGTCTAAGAGATTAATGGATCGGTGGATTGATGAGAAGACAATTGGACCTGAAGAGTTTGCTTCGATGGAGAAAATTGCAGAGACAATGGTACTACCCAGAGATTACACCACACTGACAACCAAAATTGGAAAGGGCTTCAGCTACATGAAAGCGGACGAGTGGAAATCATGGGTTCTGGTTTATTCTCCTGTCTTGTTGCATGGTATTCTCCCTCCATTACAATTCAAGAACTGGATGTATTTCGTTGATGCATGCCGATACTACGTAAAGCCCAGCATTACTTTTGATGAGATCACCACTTCCCACAGCCTGTTAGAAAAGTTTTGCAATGCATGTAACGTAGACTATACTGCCACTATTCTCACCTGCAATATGCAACTACACCTCCATCTTCATGAATGCATTCGTGATTTTGGACCAGTGTATGGTTATTGGCTCTTTGGGTTTGAGCGATACAATGGTATTTTAAAGAATTTCAAGACAAATGGCAAAGACGGTTTTGAGGCGACCTACATGAAAAATTTTGTTCAGAATGCGTATAAGGGTGATTATGTCAATGCTGTTCTTAAAAGTTCTAGCCAGATCCCCTTCATTCACACTCTGTCTAAACTTGTTACAACCTCCATACCTGCCGCCACAGTCACCACTCTCTCCAGTCGCCCATTCAGATTGCAAGCATTCGTTCAAGGCTACACTGATCCTTATAATCCACCCAAGGGTAACGAGCCTCTTCCTCCTTCTACATTTCCTCTAAAATACAAAAAGCCATCAGTAATGGATGATTCCGACTATCTCCATTTACTTGAATATTACCAAGTTGCTTACAACCTCCCAGACCTTGCCAGCTATCAGGACACGTCCTATAATCGCCCAGCACTTGACAATCAAATCATCAAATTGAAGTCAATTGACATTCTTGGTCAACACTATCAAGGAACAAACAACAGCACAATCAGTCGCGGATCACTTGTTCAGGCAAAGTTTGTTGGTAGTAATGGAAACATTATACTTGGATTTGCTGGACAAATTCAGTATCTTTTTACACACTCCTTCCAACTTCCACCCACGCACAATCTCCATCTGACTCGCATGGTTCATGATCATCAACATGTATTCGCATTTATCAAGTGGTTTCGTACTTCCTCTGATAGGTCGCGTGAGGATGACAGTGTTGAATTTTGTTTGCCCACGTTCTCTCCTGATAGCTACCATAGCATTATACCTGTACATCGCATCTTATTAGAGGTTGCTACAGCTACTATTGCGACAAGTAGAAATGTTAGCAAAATGCTGGTAATTCCATTGCCAAAGAAGCTATATGCTTAAATAATAAATAAAGTGAACTTTTACATTTCTTTTTCTTTAACAAAAAAAACAGAGCGCGTATTTCTGATATATATATTGATAGTATTTTGTATGTGAAAAGTAATATATAGATAAAAAGAGAGAGGCAATTTTTGTTTATTTAATACCCGTCTCTAAGGGCCCACTGAAGAAATTTGGGGGTTATGTCATCTGGGACTGCTGTATTAGACACACTGGTGAAAACCCTCTCCTTCATTTGAGAAGCACTTGACCCCATTGCTTCAATAACATACTCATCAACGAGTTTAATGAGAGTATTGAACTAAAATGATTTTGTTAATACTGTTGTGGTGGTTGAAGTTGAAGAAGTTTTTAAGAGGAAGAATTGAAGATTTGAAATTAGGAACGAAGATTCGTGAGAACTTGTGTAGGTTTTGTTTATTGAGAAAGATTTTTTATCAAAGTTTGACCAGGTTCCTACACTGAACTACTACTGCTATTTATATTGTTTTGGATTGGGAAAATTATATGACTGGGGTCAGGTAATCGATCCTATCTGAGCCTTAATCAGAGCAACGTGATCTTGGGATAATTAATGTATGATTAATTATATAAATGTGTGTAGTCCCAATGAAGTATTAACATCGAAAGTAAATGTGTTTATAAGTTATAATTATGCTTATAATAATCTACTGATGTATCCCATATTATGGTGATATCATCATATGAAATATAATCACTATCATGCATGCTAAACCTGTGTGTTAAATAATAAAGTAATCGGTAGACACCTTTGACTGGAATAGCTGAGGCCTTATATTATTTCCTTCAGACTTATTCTCAATTACAGCAGTAGCCAATACTCATTTACAACAAATACTTCACTTTATATTTTTTATAATAAGACATAATTATTAATATAAAATAATATACCTCGTCACTTCTCCATCCTGGCCGAACAATCTTGACGATGCTCTTCGTGCGATTCTCGAAGTCTTCATCTGCAGATTCTCCATCAGACATTGCTGCCATTTGCATCGTGAAGTCACAATCTCTCTTCATTTGTAGATCAATTGCTTCTTTGTTGTCTGTGTATGCAAGTAAACGGCGAGTATGATTCTAATAGTAGTTTTTTTGTATTAGTATTTTTAAAATTCTCAAGACTAAACTATATTATTTTGAAATTATTTATTTAGAGATTACACTTACATCTCTGGCACGTCCTGCCCTTCTCAAACAAGTGTTTGTTGCTTTTATTTCCTCTTCGGTTTTTCTTGCTTTTGAAACCCGGCTGGTGAAGTTTTTGTGCAGTCTTGCTCTCAAGTCTGCCTCTCTAAATCCCTCATGGGTAAACTTGCGCTTCAAGTTTTCAAGAAGTAGCACCACCAACTCCTTGTTTGGCGACTTGTAAAAGAAAACATTTGTATTCCATCTGGGCTTACTCTCATTTGCCAGGATATCAGCTTGATTTCTTGTTTTCAGCTTGGGATCCCACATGAGATTACGAATATGGGCCTGATAGAATATATGAGAAAATACATCGATAAAATTTTGCACACGTTGATACTCACATAAACATCATTAGAGGCCTTCTTGCTAAACTCAGACGGGGCGTTGAAGGCAGGCTGAGAAACATTAGCCATTGTATTGGTAGGGGAAACGAGGGGGGCCCTGCTTAAACTGTCAATAGCAGTGATTGTCTCAGTGCTGCTGGTGGCAAGAACACCAATTCTGCTATTCATGTTTAGCAATGTATCTTCAACAGTGCCAATTTGTTCTTGTACAATCGATATGTCAGCTGCCATGTTGGTTCCCATGGCTGTCATATTAGTTTTCAAAGTAGAAAGAATTTCCATCAATTGTTCGTTTGTAATCTCAACGGGACGAAGAGCAAGTTGACATCTTTGAATAGCTATTGTCTACAGAATATAATAAAAGGTAAAAATGTAACTGTTAATTTTAGATTACATTGTTATTGATGCTATTATACAATTGAATTGAATTGAATTAAAAATAAATTATATCAAATTTACATACTTAAATTATTTGAAATAAAATGGGTTGATGTGTGTGTGTTTGAGTATGAGTGCAATAAGTAGCAAGAAAGCAGGAGAAAGAGTAAACAAATTGTATAAAACGTATGGTTTATATAGATATTCAGCATATCTTTGATATATAAGTCTCTATTAATACTTCTTGTAATCACTGAGATGCAAATCGGCTTTCATACTGCTTTAGAACCCAATTGATCAAACCAGTCTAGTCTTTTGTTTCAAACGCACTTTTTTTTTTCTTTTTTTGTTGTTGTTCCTGTTTCTCTTTTTTTTTGCTCTTTATATTTGCTATTGGTCTTTTCTTTGTTTCTCTATCTCTGCAACTTCTATTATATTTGCGAACTATTTGTGTAAGACATGTTCTTTCTAAAAAGTCTTCTTTATAGAAAATAAAAGCATTTATTTATTCTGTTGCCATAGACACACTCTTTGTCGCTGTCTCCACCCATTTTTTTATTTTTTTATTAGTCTTTTTTTTTAATCTGCTTTTTTAAAGTACTTTTTTTATATAACTAAAAAGAATTAGTTGTTTCAGTTGCCATAGACACTCGCCCTCTCTTTTCTTTTTACTTCTTTCTTTCTCTTTTACTCTTATACTTACAAATGTTCCTGGTAAGGCGCTTTTTTTCTTTATTTTTCTTTATTAGTAATTTCTTCAAATATAGCTGAGTAATAACAAGTGTTTCTGCTACCATAGTCACTCGCGTATAGTTTCCTTCTGATGCATCCTCTTCACAATGGCCATCCGGATTAGTCAAGGTTAGTAAATATACTTCATACCATTATCTCATAAAAGTATCCTGATTTTTTCCTTTCTTTTTTATAGGACATATCACCCAAAATATTTTCTACAGCTAAACACAACCACTAACACGGTAATATTTTTATCTATTTATTTATTATATTTCTCTTTAATATTAATCAAACTGAATCCAATTTTTACTATAGATGAACAACCCTCTCTAAAACATGCTATGAATCAAAAGCTTCTATCTCATGCTGCTGTCATTGACATGGTAAGACTTTTTTTGTTCTTTTACTATCCTTATATGTATCATTATATTACTTATACTGTTTATTAATAAAAAAAACTACCAGATACTATATCGACTTTTGATAAGTATTATCTATATCTGCAAATAAATCCGTTTGCTTTGGGTATGTAAATTAATAATTATATCGCCCAATTCACAAAAATTACTTTTTTCCAATCATTTTCATAGTCAAAGGAATCAAAATTCCGTACCTTTACTTGTAATATTTTATTGTTTGGTCTTTGTACTGGATAATTCCAATATAAGTATTAATGGTTTATAAGAATTGAAATATCCAACACACACGCACACCCATCACTAACGATTTATCTATTCTCAAAGAGTACTGCTCGTACCCCAAAAAAAACGTATTGAGCAGCTCATTTTTTTTTAGGTATTTCTTTTTTGTAGAAAATTTTTCATCCCAAATATAACAAACCGACCGAGCAAGAAGTAGCTAGAGATATAGAATAGTATTATTAGATCTGAAACCTAGAAACATTCTATTCTTTCCAATAAAAATAAAAGCGTAAACCATTACCAGCCTAATAAGAACGGGAAACCAAATAAATAAAGAACATATTACTGGTCCATAATTTTAAAGACGCCTTTTTTTGCTGCTGATGACCAAACTTCTTAACAATAAACTAGCTTAAAGGTCACCTTTACGCTACTTTTAATCTTCATAATATGTCGGTGCCTGACCTTTATGGTTCCATATAAAGAATATCAAAATAGATACGCAGTTTTAAAAAACTTTCTTTTTATATATCAAGTCAGATAAGTATATCTAAAGTGCTAACAAACCTTACCTGCGGCACCCCCCACCCACAATTCCGCTAGTTGACTCTAGTCATTCCACTATCTGTGAAGGTCACCTTCAGCACAAGTGGAAAAAAAAATCAACTAATTTAAATATGGAAATTACACTACACTATACCCCATATTTAAACTACCTTATTTTTTTAATTTTTCCAGTGTGAGAGCACGATAGTCTACACACATGCGCATTTCGCCATTCTTTTTCTTTACAAATAATATAGGAGCACCCCATGGAGATGAGCTAAGGCGAATGAGACCAAGGTCAAGGAGTTCTTTGAGTTGCTTTTTGAGTTCGTCAAGTTCTCGGGGGCTCATCTTAAAAGGCGGTTTGTTTACAGGGTGTGCATCTTCAGTGTTTATTACATGTTGTACATCTCGACTCGGTGGTAACCCTGGCAAACCGTCTTGGAACACATCGTCAAACTCTTTCACTAGTTTCATCCATTGTTCATTGTTGGTTACTTCTTTCTCGGTCTTGATGTGCAGCAAAAAACACTCTGCCTCCTCCCTCCAAGAGAGTTTCTGGACTTGCTTTGCAGAAATGAGGTAATTAAGTTGAGGTTTCATGGGGCGGTTGCCATGGGGACGCAGGACAAACTCTTGGCCATCACGATATAAAGACCAGTTATCTCGATGCCAATCAGGAACAGGTTTAGCAGTCTGTAACCATGTGCGGCTGAGAATCAAATCGAATTTAGTGGGGAAGATAAAAGCATCAACACTATCAGTATAATCATTAAGAGAAAGTGTTAGTGTGGCTTTCTGGTTAATTTTGATGCTATGCCCTCCAGCGGTTTCAACTGATCGCCCAGGAATATTCGAGACTTTTGTGGCAAGGTGTTTGATCCAGGGTGACGCATAGTTTGCACTGGCTCCACTGTCGATGAGAATCAAGATTTGTTGTCCATGAAGTGTTGCCGCATATAATGGTAAATCTGTGTCCACAGCAGAGTGAAGGTCTTCCAAAAAACGTTGATTGGTGGTGAGACAAGGGTCACAATTTTCTTCGGAAATGGCTTTTTTCTCTTCATTAGTAACAATTTTGTACTGGTCAAAAGTTTCTTTATTACTTAAATGTTCTGTAGGCTCATTACTAATACTGGCCTGTGGGGAGGATTTTTCTTCCATTGTACACAACCGACCTCCCATTACGGTTGTGCTTCGCAAAAACCCTGCTTCTTAAGACGCTCCTCGTCCAACTTCTTGATTGCGGCCAGACGGTCTCTACAATTTCTCTTGAAATGACCGGAGTCACCACACCAATGGCAAGTAGCATTAGTGCGTCTTGGAGGCGGGCGAGACTGGTAGTTGCTGTGACGGTTGTTGATTGCGTCCAGGTCCATGGGCTCGGGTCCACTGTACTGATATTGCTGTTGTTGGTACTGTGGCTGGTACTGCTGCTGGTATTGTTGCGGAGGTGGTACAGACGCATAATTGTTCTGGTATCCGAGTTGGAGACCACTGGCATATGCCAAGGCGATGTTACAAGCATTGTCAACATCAACAGGGCGGGCAGCAGGGACATTTCCACGGATGGATGGGTGTAGTCCACGGACAAATTTATCGAGTGCCTCTTCATTGTTCATTCCAGGCAATTCCAATTGAATGTCTTGGAAGGCATCGATATATTCAGCAACAGTCCCAGTCTGGTGTAATCGTGCTAGTCGATCTCTAGAGGTCTGGAGGGAATAAACTGGGCGGAATTCTCTGGTGAGGGCTGCTTTAAATTCGACCCAAGTAGTGGGATGGTCTGTTTTGAGTTCTGTGCGTCTCCACCATGTGTCAGCTCTATCGCGCAAAAGATTTACTGCAAAATCGCAGGCTTTGGTCGGGGCGAAATTGTAGTACTTGGTGTAACACTCGACTGCGTGCAGCCAGCCATCTACTACTGCGGCGGAGCGTTCACCTCGGAAACAATCAGGCTGCTTGATTCGTTCGGCACGGGACTCCTGTTGTGCTGTGATTGCTTTCATTGCTTCTGCAACAGCGGCTGCGATTGCTTCAGCAGTTACGGTGGCAGTTTGTGGGGCCATCTCTTCTAGTTCTTTATTTTTTCCTGTTAATGTTGCGGCAAGTTTTTTTGCAAGTTCGGACCACTTTTGTTCTCGTGCAGGAGTGTTCTTGAGTCTCTGTTCTTCAGGTATATGTGGTACACACCGGTTCTTCTTGTAGTCGTTTACTAGTTCTTTGGGTAACAAGTCCTGGACTCGTTCTTCAATCTCGAACTGGCTAAGTGTCTTTTTGTCAAAATTTTCTTGGTGTCTTTCACCAGGATTCATCAAAGGTCTTTAGGAGGAAAAATAGCTTCAGCTACCAATTGTCGTTCCCGATCTGGGTTGGTCTTCCTTTTACTATAACAAAGTCAAAAGGTCAAACCCACTGGGGATCAAGGAGTATACGTAAAATCAAAGAGAGGATAAAAGATACTTTTTATTGATATGAATTGAATTGTCTTATATAGTTTTCTAAACTAATACTGCGCATTATCCGCAGTAGTTATTATTTATATTTAATTAAAGAAATAGTCATTATACTGCGGTTAATGCTCAGAAAGATATTACTGCGCATAAAAAAGTACTGCAGTTAACTATCTACAGATTTTACAGATACATCAAAATAATATCAGACAATTACAAGAACATCTAAAATGGAGAAGCTGGGCGTCGATCCCAGTGCCTCTCGCATGCTAAGCGAGCGCTCTACCATTTGAGCTACATCCCCAATCTCTCTTTCACGTAAGCTACTGTTACACAAGACATAACAAAAAAATTGGTTGCATCCATACAAAAGCTTCATCAATCCGTCCTACATCTTGTTCAAAACGTTACATCCATTGTCAAAAACATTGCATCCATTACCACTGTTGCCTTATCTATCAGCAGAAAAAATTTCAGCCGATTCCGACAACTCTTCATTTTTGCGATCTCAAATGTCAACATTGCTGCCATCCTCTGTCATGCAGGGAATGTCACCCGATCTCGCCTCATTTCTGGGGAACATGCAGGCCCAATTCATGTCACTACAACAACGTACCAATGAACTTGAATCTCTTGCCGCAACTAATGCTAGATTAACTACTCAATTAGTTAATGCGGAAAAGCTAATTGCTGATCTCAGATCTCAATTAGCATCTCAGGGCAATTGCCAAATTACAACAAATGCATCAATATCATCTGCACCAACCACACCCAAGGAGCCTGGCACTGAGGCTTCTACATGGGCTACAACTGCTGCTGCTGCTCACAACTCTGTTGTTGTTCCTACTGCTCTTTCTGTTTGCAAGACTCCAAGACCTCCTTCTGTTCGCCAGGTTGCTGCTTCTGCTAGAATGTTTGCCATTCCCACTGGTCTCAAAGGATATCAATATGTGTATATCCCACGTTCACGTCGTCTCACACATAGAGAAGTGCGCAACTCTTTGAAAACACTTGGTGTTGATACTGGCCGCATCTTGGATATCAATTTTCCTGCCAAAGATGTAGTTGGCATCCTAGTTCACAACCAGTATGCTGAGAAATTCCAGACCACTCTGACCACAGTTGCCATTGAGATCTTAGATGCGTTTGACCCTTTGGATCCCAAAAACATTGCAGATCCCAAATATAAGTCTCTTTCTGATTCAGAGCTAGAAGAAGTTGCTGCTGAACTTCATTCTGATCGTTGTATGAAGGCTCTCAAGTACCTTCGTCCTCATGTTGCTGTTCCTGTTGGTCATTTCTTTTGTGATCAAGGCTGGATCTCTAAGGAAGATATTCCTGTCCATTCTGTTTCTGGTCCTGGTGCTGGTATTCATGATTTCCAATCACCATCTTGTCGTACCTCTGTTGCAATGTCTGAATGAGTGAAATCTCATTAGGACTTTGGAATGCTAATGGTCTGCAGCCTCGTGCAATTTATGATGTTCTTCAACACTGTCACTCTCTACATATGCTTTTTATCACTGAAACATGGCTTCTTCCCCCATCTCGTCTCCCCACTTCTTGGTCCCAGATTCATCTTTATGGTTCACCTGTAGCTGGCAACTACAGAGGTTCTATGGGTGTTTCTGTTCTTATTTCTCCATCTTGTCCTTATCCTGTCACTCAGATTCCTATGTCATCTAATTATGCTTTAGCCATCAAGATTGGTTCCCTCAGAATTGTATGCCTGTACTTACCGCCCTCTATGTCCACCCATGATGCTCTTGCAGTTCTCTCATCCATTCCTTTGACCAATGACACTATTATCTGCGGCGATTTTAATTCACGTTTGGGTTCACTTACTGGTGACTATGCTACTAACACTCGAGGTCTTGCTCTTTGTCAATGGTTAGAAGAACGTGCTCTTACTGTTGTCAATGGCCAGCTCTCACCATGCATATCTACATTCATTTCATTCCACCAAAATGTGGAGATAAGCAGTATCATTGATCTGTTTATCACTAATATGTCCCTCATCAATGCCACTCTCAACATTCATACCGACCTCTCACTCAACTCTGACCACCGTCTGCTTTCACTTTCATTTACATATGCCATCAATCCAACATCACATGCACCACCACCATCTCGCAAAACATGGAACCTCTCACATCTTCAAGAACCTGATGTTCTCAAACTATATGCCCACACATTTGTCACTAATTCCACCAACCTCAAATCCACTTTGCAATCGACCTTCGAACACCCTCCTTCCTCACGTCCACCAATTGATGCACTAACTGATGAATTCAACTCACTCATTTATAATTCTTTAAGTAGCTCAATTGGTAACCGTTCTCCCCGTCCTTCCCACTGGAAAAAATTCTGGAATCCAGTACTTCAAGCAGCTGCAGAGCACCGCAATTTCTGCTACAAGAAATGGCGCCGTGCATGTGGTATAGACAGAATTCATTGGTGGGATAAGCATCTCAAAGCGCAGGCAGAATTCCGACATCAAGTGCAATCATCTAAGCGCCAATCATGGCATGCTTTCTGCAAATCAATGGAACAAGACTTTTCCAAAGCAACATCAAAGATCAAGCTACTCAAACGCCGATGGCAGCCTCAGCACATGTTTCAACATAGTGATGGACCAGCAACAGCAGCAACAATTATGTGTGAGCATCTTGCATCTGTATACAGTGGCAGTATCCTCCCAGATCAGCGTCCTCCTCCTCCTCTTCACAGTACTAGTCTGCCTTTTGCCTCTGCCAACTCGCCATTTGTTTCTTCAGTAGTAGAGGGATGCATGCAATTTATGCCTAACCGCAAGGCACCAGGCCCAGATCACATCAGAGCAGAAATGTTGAAAGTAATTCGACCACAAATTGCTCCACTACTCTCACTCTTGTTCACCATCTGTTGGCAATGGTCATATGTACCTGTTATTTGGCGTCAGGCTCAAGTTTTTCCCATTTACAAAAAGGGAGATCCATCAATTGCTGCTAACTATCAACCTATTTCACTAACTTCTGTTGTGCGGAAACTGATGGAAATGTGTATTTCTCCAGTGCTTCACAAGTTTTCCCCTCCTCTGGATGTTGCTCAGGGTGGTTTCCGTCCTAGACGTGGTGCCATGGACCAAGCTCTCTGTCTGCATGACCTCATGAAAGCACACTTCCACCGCCATCACCATTATCCTGTTGTTGCATTCTTAGACATAAAGGCAGCTTATGATACAGTAGACCGACGAGTCATTTGGGATGCTCTTGCTAGACGTCACACACCACCAGCTTTACTTGGACTTCTTGTCAATATGTTTGATAATGTCTCTATATCTGTTCTTCTTGGCAACTTCTCTTCTCATTCTTTTTCTCCCACCACAGGCGTCCTTCAAGGTTCTGTTCTCAGTCCACATTTGTATTCAATCTATATCAACTCCCTGCCACCAATACTCCGCACAGTTGCATCACCACTCACCTCAACACATATCCCATCAACCTCTCCTTCCTCATTGGATGCTTACAATTCTCTTCTTGCCCCATCAGATGTGAATGACTTTCAACACATTCACTTGCCTACTGCCATTAACAGTCTTCTTTTTGCTGATGATGTTGCTATCTTTGGCTCTGTCACTGATGTTCAGAGTATGCTTGACCTTGCTGCCCAACACTCCTTCCAGCTTGGCTACCGTTGGAGTCCTTCAAAATGTGCTGTACTCTATCCTCCTTCACGATCTTTACCACGTTCTACTATCTCTCTGTATGGCGAGTTGCTTCCTGCAGTAAATGAGTTTATATACTTGGGTATACCTTTCTGTAACAAAGGCATCTTTGGACCGTCTGTTGTCACTCATCGTCGTTCTGGAGCATTGGCTGCTATGGCAACTCTTACTGCTGTTGGTGCATGTAGATCTGGTTTCAATTTGCTCTTAAGTTCACGTCTGTTCAAAACCTTTATACGACCAAAATTCGAGTATGGTCTTGCAATCACATGTCTTTTGCAAAAAGATGTTTTACTTCTAGAGAAAATTCAAGATAAATGCTTGCGAATGATTGTTGGCGGCCATGCAACTTCATCTACTGCAGTCTTGAAACATATCTGCAACCTGCCCAGTATGGCTTTTCGCGTTGACATTCTCAAAACAAAATTTTGTCTTCGGGCACACACTCTTCCTTCTGGTTGTCTTCTCTCTCTGCTCCATTCTCATCATCTCCAAGCATCAACACTATCCACTCTTCACACAAACCCTCTTTTTGCCAGCATTCCCCCTGATCTTAATTGCTCCAGCCGCATAAAACTATCCAAGCACTTTGAGTCTTTTAGACAAGAAAAGTTTGCTCACTTTCGTCTCACCAACACTAAGATTCTCATCCAAGCTTGCCGCCCTCTTCTTGAAGTTGATCCTGTATTGTTTCTTCCTGCTACACGCATAGAACGTGGCCGTCTAGTACGTTGGAGAATGGGCTGGTTGCCTGGTAAGCCAAAGGAGTGTGCATGTGGCTTTGATCATACTTCAAGACGCCATCTCCAATTCTGCATCACAATCCCATCTCAGCTGTTCTCTCAACTTCCAGCACCACCCACAGATGAAGACAACATCATTGACTTTGCTATATCAGCACTACCAATCTCGTCTACACATCCAAGCCCTCTATATTGGAAAGCTCTTCTTACAATACTATGGCATATTGACATGCTATGCAATCCTAATGGCAACTACACACATGAAACCGATCATGGTTCTCTCTGGCACTAGCTCTAATAATTTAATATCTGTTTTCTTTTACTTCTTTTCTTCTTATTTTTGTCTTCTCATTCATGAAAGGTTTCTAGATCTGCAATTCTGTCTCCTCCCTTTCACTGTTACAACTTTTTACACAGCTGCAAAGTGGAGAGCAGGTTCAGTCTTTTAGCTTAGTATTGTTTATTTCTCTTCTTCTATTCATTTTTTTGTCTTTTGTGATCCTTTTGGACTTTTTTTTTTCTTTTTCTTTTGTACTTGGGAGGCTATATGATCTATAGATCGCCAGCGATATCTCCTTAATAAAAATAATTTTTAACCTGAGCTACATCCCCCCTGACCAAGATCAGATACACAGAATTAATTTTGCCATCACATCCTTGCCTTTGTCATCTCAAGAACCGCGACCTGCTTACTGGATACCACTGCTGACTATTCTCTGGCACATAGATGTTATATGTAATCCTGATGGTGACTATTCACATGAGACTGAACATGGTGCTCTTTGGATATAATTTAGACTTTTTCTTTTCTTTCATAGCTCTTCACTTTTCATTGTTCTTTACTCCCTTTATCTCTCTTCTTTCTCTTTTGTCCTTTGCTGTCTGAAAAGTTCTTTGTTCTGCAATTCTGTCTCCTCCCTTTCACTGTTACAACTATTTTCACAGCTGCAAAGTGGAGAGCAGATTCAGCCATTGAAGCTAGTATGATTTGATCTTCTCTTTCCCCTCTCTTTTTTTTGTCTTTTGTGATCCCTTAGGACTTTTTTATATCTTCTTTTTGTACTTTGGAGGCTATATGATCTATAGATCGCCAGCAATATCTCCTTTAATAAAATATAATCTTTAACCTGAGCTACATCCCCACTGCTCTTTCGCTTAAGCATTTTATTTGCCTGGTTCCAAAATTTTATTTTTGACGAATCCACATATAAAGTGTATCCATCCATCAACATCTTTACGCAAAACGATCCATCCATCACGAAAAACGTACCTCCCATTGCCAAAAGTAGTGCAGTTCTTGTCCTTGGTATCCCAGCTGTCAGCAAAAAAAATTTCAGCTCAATCAGACAACATCACGCCATCTGCATTCTCAATCCCAATGGCTAATTTGCAAATCGGCAACAAGCAGGGATTGCCAACCGAGCTTACCTCATTCCTGACAACATTGCAGGCACAAATCATGAATGTGCAAAACAGAACCGACCAGTTGGAGCGACTTGCAGCAGAGAATGCAAGACTAACTACTGAATTAGACCATGCTAGAGCAACAAATGCTAATCTGCAGAAGCAATTAGGATCTCAGAGTGCACCTGAAAAAAACTTTTCAGAAATTTCACTTTCGAACCCAGCCGGCGCAGTAGGTGCTCCTGACAAAAACAAAGAACCAGGTCTGGAAGCCTCCACTTGGGCTACTAAAGCCAGTGTTTCTCTTCCTGTAACTGCCCCAAAAATGTCTACTGTTCCCTCTGCTCGCCGAATTGCAGCTTCTGTCCGTATGTTTGCTCTTCCCTCTGGTCCTTCAGGTTATGAATATGTTTATATTCCAAGATCAAGACGCCTTAAGCACAAAGAAGTCCGTTCCTCTCTCCGCACTCTTGGTGTGGATTCTTCTCGACTTTTGGACATTAACTTCCCAGCCAGAGGTGTCATTGGCATCCTTGTTCATGTCCAGTATGCTGATACATTTAAGGCCAAACTGACAACTGCTTCTGTTGAGATTTTGGACGCATTTGATCCACTTGATCCTGATAATGTTGCTGATCCCAAGTATGCATCTCTGTCCACTCATGAACTTGCCAACACTGCTGCCATGCTTCACCATGATAGATGTCTCCAAGCCCTACAGTTCCTGCGCCCACACGTTGCTATCCCAGTTGGTCACTTCTTTTGTGAGGAAGGGTGGATCAGTGAAGATGAAATACCAACACGTACTACTCTTACCAATGCTACTGGCGGGTCTTTGTTCAAACGTCAGCGCAGCTCATCAGTCACTATGTCTGAATGAGTAATCTCAATATCGGATTATGGAATGCCAATGGCCTGCAACCCAGAGCCATTCAAGATACCCTTCAACACTGTCAGTCCTTACATATGCTCTTCATTACAGAAACATGGCTTCTCTCTCCCTCACATCTTCCCACATCATGGTCACAAATTCACTTGTATGGGTCTCCTGTAGCTGGCACCTATAGGGGCTCTATGGGTGTTTCTGTTCTCATATCACCTCACTGTCCTTATGCCGTCACTCAAATACCTATGCCCTCCAAATATGCTCTGGCTGTCAAAATTGGCTCACTCAGAATTGTATGCTTATATCTTCCACCAAATATGCCCACTCACGATGTCCTACATGTACTCTCTTCCATTCCTTTAACACATGATACCATTCTTTGTGGTGACTTCAATGCAAGACTTGGCTCTGTTACTGGTGACTATGCATCAAATTCTCGTGGACTGGCACTATGTTCTTGGATAGAAGAGAGATTTCTATCAGTTGTAAATGCAGATCTTGCACCTTGCATACCAACATATATTTTTTTCCGCAACAACTATGAAATCAGCAGTATTATTGACCTCTTGATAACTAATATGCCACTCATCAATCCTTCTCTTCATATTGCTACTGACTTGTCCCTTGGATCAGATCATTGCCTTTTGTCACTTTCCTTTGCCTATGATCTACAGCACTCTACCAATATGCCACCACCATTATGCAAGTCATGGAACCTCTCACGCCTCAATGAACCTGATGTCCATGCTCTTTATGCTCATATTTTCACTCAAAACTCAACCTCCCTCCTTTCCACCTTGCAAGACATTGTACAGAATCCACCACTCACTAGACCCAACATTGATGCTATCACTGATGAGTTCAATTTACTCATTTATGACTCATTAAATAGCTCAATTGGACATCGACCCTCTCGCCCCAACCATTGGAAATCCTTCTGGAATGTGGCATTACAAACAGCAGCAGATCATCGTAACCAATGTTACAAAAAATGGCGCCTAGCAATAGGTATTGACAAAGTTGTTTGGTGGACTAAACACAAGCATGCACAGGCCGAATTCCGATCTCAGGTTCAGCAAGCAAAACGTCAGTCTTGGCATGTCTTTTGTCAGTCTATGGAACGTGACTTCAGCAAAGCAACATCAAAGATAAAGCAGTTAAAACGCCGTAGACAGCCGCAACATACTTTCCAGCACGATGATGGACCAGCCGTAGCAGCAGCAACAATGTGTGACTATTTGGCAACAGTATATAGTGGACATATACTTCCAGCAACCCGACCACCAGCACCAATGACCACTTGTAACAGTGTGCCTTTTGCCTCTGATGACTCTCCCTTTACCTCACCAATTGTAGAGGAATTCATGCAATTTATGCCTAACCGCAAGGTACCAGGACCAGACCATATCAGAGCTGAAATGCTAAAACCTGTAAAAACACATGTCTCACCCATTCTTACTTTATTATTTACAGTTTGCTGGCAATGGTCATATGTTCCAAGTTTGTGCCGCCAAGCCCAGGTCTTCCCAATCTTTAAGAAGCACTGGGGAATTAGATTTCTACACATATGTGATAGTATGGGAAATTCTGAGTGACAGAATAATTAAATTCTGGAATTTGGTATTTATAGACTCCATTCGCAATATATTATATTACCTGTGAGTTGTCCATGTAACTTCTGAACTTATAATGATCCATATAGAGATGTAAGGTTCTTTTAAACTATTTAATTGCAGAGAGAATAATCAAATTATGGCATCTTTTTTTTGGATGTTGCATTAAGTTAAACTTGATTTGAAACAGAGGTTCCAATAAAAAATTTATTTTTGATAGAAAACTGTCTACTGAAATAATGATATTCTATTGGATCATTTAACAGAAGAAACATGATTTATGTATACTGTCTTCCGAATCTAAACACTTTTATTGGACAATTATACACGGCTAAACTATAGGATTCACACATGCCATACTACTGCAATAATTCTTGCACTTCATTTTAAATATTTTTATAGGGATTGTTTTGGAAAAATTGTTTTTATTTAAAAAAAAAGCTTCTTGCTTATAATATGTATATCTTGACAATATATAGTCTAATTTAATATATAGGCTACTACATAATTAATATAATAACAAACTCTTTCATATATTATAATATATAAATACTTCCAATACAATATAATCCTAAAAAGAAACACGTGTTTACAGTATTTTACTAGTAAGAGAAGGCTAAAAAATTATGCAATTATATTAGATTATATAAATATTTTTTTTTAATTTAAATAGTATGATTACTTACCAGTACTTTTGTCAGAACCAGGCATAGTGCACATTGACTGTTATTCTGAAAGGTTTAATAAAATGCGTTAGTAAAGATCATGAAATAAAGTTTGACTTTATTACTTACCAAAGAAAACCGGTTTTCAAAGACAAGTCATTGAATCAGGTACATAGAAATGTTAACAGTACTAACAGAGATAGAAAATAAACAAAATTAGATATAAGAATAAAGTGAATAAATGCATTATTCAGACTTACCAGATAAATTTCTGCTGTTGGTATGTCTTTATGATGAGCTGAGAAGTTAATGAGCTGAGGATCTAATGAGCTGAGAAGCTAATGAGCTGAGGAGAGAAAAAGAAAATAATTAATAAAGAAACACATACACAATAACCGTGTTTTACCTTTTTGTTCTTGTCCATTAATCAACATGGCAAAGACTTGTAATACTATCAGCAACCACAATAATAATAAAAGAAAAAACATTAAGAATAAATATAACAATAGAATAAAAAAAACAAATTGCTTACCAGGGTGTGAACTCAAATACATCAACCAGAATAAAAGTAAATAAAGTGGAAAAGAAACAGGAAAAAAAGAAATAAGAAAAAAATAAAGAAAAAGAAGAAAAAAAAGTAGGCTTTCAAACAGAAGGCAGTTTAGATGAGAATTGACTCTAGTAAAATACAATAGTAATAAAATGAATAGTCCAAAATTATATTATAACACTAAGTTCTATGTTGAATATTAAAGAAGTTGTTCAAAGTTATAAAGGATTTTATAGAAAATAATATATAATCCCTTCCTTTTCTCAGCTATTTCATAAATCTACTTTATATTAACTTATTTTATATGTATATCTTTGATTAAACAAAAATAAATATATTTCAACCCATACATTTATTTTATTTCAATAATTTATTAATGTATAAAACTTTAATAAAAATACAATAACGAAAAAATGCCTTCCAATAGCAGCAGAAAAACAGACCATAAAGGAAAAGAACAAGCATCTGCAAGTATATCTACCTCTGCAAACCGTGTTTTGGCTGGCCGTGTTGGACCTCAAGAAATTGCCCCCAGTTTCTCATCCGCAACTATCCAAGATCAGCAATATGCGGAAATTGTTGAAATGTTTAACAAAGTAAACAACAGTATCAATGGTGTCAAGGATGACATTGCTGCTGTCAATAGCAACACGACAGCCTTTAAAAACAGAATGGGTGTTGTTATTGACACGTCTGGAAAGACACATACGGAATTTGCAGACTTTGCAACTGCCTATGCCAACGATCAGACTTGTATGGCTAGTCTAGGACTATCTCTGATGCCATCCTATGTCCCCCAGACCTCCCTCAGTGATGCCGAGGTTTCTGTCATTATCTCGGTAATTAATATTAATATATGTTAGTATCAACAGCTTATTAAACAACTTGTATTTAGGAAATCTTCGCAGAAAAGTTGTGGGACTAGAAGTTTGAGTCTGATGACCCTGCTCTTGTTGCTGAGAACAAGAGTAAGAAGAAGTGGAACTTGAACAAGAAGATTAACCACTGCAATAATGTAGCTGTTATCAACTACTTGAAGAGCTACATTAGTGTCCAGACTCGTCTAGCTGGTACTCACCCATGGGTGATAAGTGATAAAATAAAGAACATATACAAGCACAGTCATTATACTTTTCACGAGTCTCCTGAGCAAAATGCCAAGAAAAACAGCAAGGGGAGAGCAAACAGTCGTACTCTTCAGGTTTGTATATACTATATAAAAAATTAATTGGTATATTACTATTTTCTCAAGCTACAATCTATATAACCAGATGTCTATCTGACGCAAGTCGACATACATGGACAACTGGGTAGCCATTGATGCTGCAATGAGATATAAGACTGGAAAACCTGTTGAGAAGGCCTATCTCAAACTCTTTCAGAACGATGCCATGTCTGATGGTGAGTTGGATATTGAGATTGTGGACAATATTCTACGACGGTGTTTGCATGTAGCTCACCCCACTTGGAGAAGTGAAGAGGTAAATAATATTTAGAATAAATAAATTTTATAAGAAGAAAAATAAAGAACTAATAAAAATAAATACAGTTCAACAGATTGCTGACAACGGTTGACGACATTGATCATACCCATCACGTGTCAAATGCAGGTGTGGGAACAAAGCCAAGAATGAACAGATATCCAGTAACATTGTTGCCTTGCTCTGTTCCTGCCACCCTGTCCTAGTCATTGCCTCGTTGGGCAATCAACGATAAATAAACATTTTCTTTACTACGTTCTGCTGTAGAGCCAAATAGTAATAATTGAAATTGAATTGATTAAAGGAAATAATAATAATAGAGAATAAATATATAAGTAAGTATGTGTATGAGAATTAATAGTAAATTTTTTTTGGTAAAGGTATTGCGTGTTTTTTGTTGATGTTTTTTGTAGTTTTGTAATCTACTATTGCAACTGTTAGGAGAATCGGATGTACTGGCAGGATGCTTTGAAAATCTTGCTTGTAGAATTCATCCTGTAACAACTCAACTCCTTCTAATTCTCTTGTTTTGTCTGAAGTGGATTTGAACCATTCGACAAATGCAAATACATGCTGACTACTATGGGAATTTCTGTATGTTAGAGAAGAAACAGCTGACCTAAAATTGTGAACAAAAAGGTACTGAATCTCTCCAACATACGCATGTTCCGACCCAGTTCGTTCAGTGAAATATGCTTGTATGTATGATCTGTGGCCATTTGTGCCAATGCACCCTTTGTAGCTTTGCCCAGGAAGATCAATGGACTTCACCATTTCGATCTAGTCATTGACGAAAGGTGAGTCATCAATTACATCTTTGCAACCTG
Organism: Phycomyces blakesleeanus NRRL 1555(-); assembly: GCF_001638985.1. Taxonomy (NCBI): domain Eukaryota; kingdom Fungi; phylum Mucoromycota; class Mucoromycetes; order Mucorales; family Phycomycetaceae; genus Phycomyces; species Phycomyces blakesleeanus. Next base: position 1,774,325 of record NW_017265140.1, read on the forward strand.
AGATCTGTGAATTCTTGTACGCAGCTTGATAGTATCCTACAAAACAATCATATTCATGTTTTGGCATAAATGATAATGGTCTTGTTTTCAATGGCAAGGTGGATAGTGGCAGGGGCTCGTTTCCACAAATTGTGATTGAAAGGTTCTGTGAAGCTTCAAGTTATTTGGAAATTGAGAAAGAGTGAGAGAGGTTAGTCTTGGTGTTGGTATTGGTGTTGGTGTTGGTGTTGGTGTTAGTGTTGGTGTTATTGTTGTTGTTGTAATTGGTGAACTTATCAAAAATTTCAAAACACGCAAGTGTATGCATAGGTTTCAGAAATTGACAAACAAAATCTCCCTTCCATGACTCTTCAATGAACTGTCTCATAAATGTTGTTTCGAGCCCATTTCTTCGATTGGTCTTGATATTTTTCAGAACACTATTATATCTTTCAAAGCTAAAAAGCCAATAGCCATAGACGGGCCCGAAGGCAATCATTGTTTGGTGTAAGTGCAGATGCAGATGCAGATGCATGTTGGGAGAGAGAAGGTCCAGATCGTGCAATGTCTCACACCCTTTACAGAATTCTTTTAAGTATTTTTGGCCTTTCTCAATATCTTTTTCAGAAACACTAGGCTTGGTGAAGTATCTGCATGCGTTAATAAACTCTATTTAGTTTTTAAACTCTGGCAATAGCAATACATCCCTCAGAATCACAGAAGAGTATACAAGGCAACAAAACTTCCACTCATCAGCCTTCATATAGGGAAATCTCTTGGCAATTTTTGTCCCAAGTGACATGTAATTGGGTGACAGCACTACCTTGTCAGTAGCCTTTTGCATAACAACGGGTTTTTTATTGTTGATTAGTCAATCTGTAACCAATCTCTCCAGCATTCTTTTGGAAGTACCTAAGAAAAGATTGTGTATGGGATTGATGATCACGCAGTGAATAATGTCAAAGTACCAAAGATTATAAAGTTCGGACCAGTGAATGTCATGTGCAACTTCAAGACGCTGTCTATCAGTTGGTTTGATTGCATTTCTCCAGATCTCTGCATTCTTATAATTGTCATTCTTAGTGCGAAAGAGCCACTTTGAGAAATTGAATCCAGAATAATCAATGGAACTAGTTTCAGCCAACCTCAAAAATGGACACATACACATGTGGCATGCATTTGTACTTGTATGAGATGTGAACCCACATACTTTCCTTGTGCCAGATATATCACATACAACTATGAGAAGGGCTGCTCAGATAGAAGTGCCATTTGAACATTGGTGAGTCTTAATTTTAATACCTTTGTACAGTTCCATCAACTCATCGACAAGCAGTTTCAGATAGTTATTTATGTCAGAAGTGCTCGCTTCTTTAGGCCCTGGCATTAACCCAACAAGAATCACACTCTCCTTTTTGAACCGCTCCCTGGGTGAAAGATTATTGATTGCAAGATATATGGCATCACAGAAGTAGATAACACTATCGAATGGCTGAAACCAGTCAATGTTCAGCATGAGCATGAGTGATTGCTCAGTATCAACAAAATGTATACCATTTACGTCTACTATCTCATTCCACATCGCACCATCGTACACGTCAAACAAAGTGCTATCTATTTTTAGGCCGCTGTTCCATGAGTTGATTTTGTTTTCAAAATCCGGATGTTGAAAAAACATCTTTAGGGCTTTTTTGATGGAGTGAAATACATATGTCTTTTTGGGTGCTTTTGATCTGATACCAGACTTAAACAAGCTGTTGCCACACAAGGGGGTTTTACCAAAATTGGGTGATGTACAACACAAAGGGGCGGCTTCATTATCATATATGACATGACATAGCATTCACTACATGCAACATACTTCTTGACACCACTTGTCAACACTTCAAATCCGGCCAAATGTTTGAGGCCAGCAACACTCACGGGAAGATGGAATGGGTCAAACAAAAACTGCAGGATCTTGTTGATTATGGCAATCAGGATTACAGCTCCTTCATCTACGACGTATAGCAAGACAAAAAGAGTAACCAAAATAACAACGAATTGGTGAATCAAATTCAATTCCAAGATTGATTCCAATAAAGAATCTTTAATTTAATTTTTTTTAAAGAACATTGATTAACTCTCTATTTTTTAGGATATGATATTATCTAAAGCTGCATACCTACCTTTGTCATTGTCTATCTCAACATCGGATTTATCTTCATATTCTTTGTTTTCTTTATAAGTGTCACTTGTATACTGAACATTATTTTCAGGGACAAACATGCAATCCGTTTCAGAGAAAGGTTGGTTTCTTGTCCATATATCTAAAATATTATTTGTGTTATTTAGGTTCACAAAAGTGGAATGTCAGTCCCAAATAAATCAATGTAATAAAATAAGTTTTCTTACTTCTAAGCTCAGAATTCATTTCAACATCTTCCTGTTCAAATTCAAAACTATCTTCCTCTTGATTTACAGGCTCAGAAACAGTACTACTAATTATATTGCATATGTCTTCTTGGGCTACACATTTATTATTATTAGTAGTATTATTATTATTATTATTATTATTATTATTATTATTATTATTATTATTATTATTATTATTATTATTATTATTATTATTATTATTATTATTATATAAAATAATAAAAAAGGAAATGGTATAAAATAAAAAAAATAAAATATAGTAAAGTAAAGCAAATGTATTAACTGTACGCATTTGAACATGTGTAATATCATGATTATCTTTTTTTTAATGACATTTAAATGTTTTAACAGATATACAATTGAATCCTAGTGTCTTGCTTTTACAGATAGAACATCGACACTCTTTTCTAACAGTGGATTTGTGAATAGGAGCCATTTTAAAATGAAAAGAAAGGTTTACAATAGTATTTAATAGTAAAAAAAGAGACCAAACAAAACACACTTTTATTTTATTTGAGTTTGATATTGCATTCTAATGCTACACAGCTGTCAGTAGCCAATAGAGTAGCTTAAAATACTATTCAAATACTTTACTCACAAAAGTGAGCTGAACTACAATTTTATCTATTCTGTCTATCAGAACTTAGATATACTTTACATATGCGAAATTGATCTGTTTTTGCAGTGTAAGTAGATCACAGCCAATCTGATATATATAAGTGGATCACAGTCAATCTGATATATATATAAGCTGATGATAGTCGATCTAGTATATATATAAGCTGTTGACCGCCAATTGAGTATATATATAAGCTGATGACAGAGGATATACACTATATATAAAAATATGATATCCAATCTGATATATATATAAGTGGATCACAGCCAATCTGATATATATATAAGCTGATGATAGCTGATCTGGTATATATATAAATTGTTGACCGCCAATCAGCTATATATATATAAACTATTAACAGTTTATCTCATATGTATATAAGCTGATATTAGCCAATCTAGTATATATATAAGCTGATGATAGTCAATCTGGTATATATATAAGCCGTTGACTGCTAATCTGGTATATATATATATAAGTTATTAACAGCCAATCTTATATGTATATAAGCTATTGACAGTCTATCTCATACATATATAAGTAGATCACAGCCAATCTAATATATATATAAGCTGATGATAGTCAATCTGGTATATATATAAGCTGTTGACCACCAATTGGGTATATATATAAGCTGTTGTCCGCCAATTGCATATATATATAAGCTAATGACAGGTGATTTGTACTATATATAAACATATGATATCCAGTCGGATATATATATAAGTGGATCACAGCCAATCTGATATATATATAAGTAGATAACAGTCAATCTCATATATATATAAACTGAATACTACCAATCTAGTATATATATAAATAAATAATATCTGATCTGATATATATGTAAATCAATAACAGTCAATCTGTATTATATATATATATTTATCACATCCAATTTACTACTTATATAAGTTAATAAAATCTAATATATAATCAATATTAGCCAATAACATTTGATTTATTACTAATATTAGCCTATAACATCTTATCTATCTCTGATATTAGTCAATACTATTGGATCTATCACATTATATATATTCACACTTGTCAATATCCAAGTCATATCCAATCATCTCATCAAATATAAGTTACATACTCTAATCATATTTAATCTTTAATTTTATATATATTCACAACTCTTTTATAATCTTTATATATATATATATAGTATATAAATACATTAAAATTATAATAAATATTAATAAGTTGACTTGTTCATATATTTTTTTATTGATTTATATAATAATATTTTGATTTTTATAAGAAAATTAGTAAAAAAATATGAAAATTAATTTTTATTAATTCTGTACTTGCTGTTTACATATTTTGATACTTTTATATTATACTACTAAATTTTCTTTATATAGCAAAAAAAAATAAAAAATTATTACTTAGTAAGAATTTGAACTTTCATTAGAAGAGATATATTTAATTATTGTCTGAACAGCTTTTTGATAGTTTAAAGTTAAATGTTTTTCCATGCCAAGCTTTTACATAGTTGCTATTTATATAACCTATCTTCCCACACTAAAAATGTCAAGACTTCTCACACTAGGTGCATTCAGACTAACCAAAAAAGGAAATTTTTTGCGAAAAAAGCTATTTTTTGTTATTTTTTCCCACAAATTCAATGGTATTGTTTACGTAGATCATTTATGCGAGATTATGCATGATTATGCACGTTATATAACAAGTATAGCCAAAAGTTACCAATTTTTTTCAGCAATGCAATTGTATAGTTTACATTATGCGAATATGCGTAATGATGTATGTTACACAAACTTTATTTTTTATATTTTTATATATGTTTAAATTCTCTTATATGTGCCTATATATAATTATGCAATATTATGCAAGATTGTGTAAGCTGATAACAACTAATTGACACTATATATAAACTAATTATAGCTGATCTCATATATATATAAGCTATTGATAGTTGATCTAGGATAAATATAAGCTGTTGACCGCCGATCTGGCATATATATAAGTTGTTGATCGCCAATCTGGCATATATATAAGTTGTTGATTGCCAATCTGGCATATATATAAGCTGTTAATTGCCGATCTGGCATATATATAAGCTGTTGACTACCAATCTGGTATATATATAAGCTGTTGACCACTGATCTGGCATATATATAAGTTGTTGATCGCTGATCTGGCATATATATAAGTTGTTGATTGCCGATCTGGCATATATATAAGCTGTTGACTACCGATCTGGCATATATATAAGTTGTTAATTGCCGATCTGGCATATATATAAGCTGTTGACTACCGATCTGGCATATATATAAGTTGTTAATTGCCGATCTGGCATATATATAAGCTGTTGACTACCGATCTGGCATATATACACTGGAAAAAAGTAGAAAAATACTGACGTGTATATATGGGCAAACGGTACTGGAATAACATGATATATCATAGTTGATATTTTTTTCCACTAGGTTTTAAGGTCATCTAGCACTGTATGTGCGAGACTTACAAACACTACAGTATATGTAGATGGGGGGTTCCGCAAGTAAGGTTTGGTAGCACTTTTGATATACTCGTTATGCTTAATAAATAAATAAAAATATTTAAAACTACGGATTTATCTCGGTATTCTTGACACAGAACAGGAAAGGTCAAAGACGGATTACATCATGTATATTGCTCCAATGGTTTATCTGTACTACACCTCACCTTTACTGACCACCTTTACTGACCACCTATACTGACAGTTCTTTAAAACCTCCAATCATCAACAGCATAAAAACACGTCTTTAAAATTATGGACCAGTAATATGTTCTTTATTTATTTGGTTTCCCGTTCTTGTTAGGTTGGTAATGGTTTACGCTTTTATTTTTATTGGAAAGAATAGAATGTTTCTAGGTTTCAAATCTAATAAAGCTATTCTATATCCTCAGCTACTTCTTGCTCGGCAAGCTTGTTATATTTGGGATGAAAAATTTTCTACAAAAAACAAATACCTGAAGAAAATGAGGTGCTCGTTACCTTTTTTTAGGGGTAAGAGCAGTACTCTTTGAGAATAGATAAAACATTAGTGATGGGAGTGCGTGCGTGTTTTATACTGCAAATTTTATGGACTAATTAATACTTACATTGGAAGTACCCAGTACAAATGGACAAAGAAATAAAACATTTACAGTAAAGCACGGGATTATGATTTCTTTGACTATAAAACGATAGGAAAGAATTAATTTTTGTGAATTGCGTGATAGAATAATTGATTTACATACCAAAGGCAAAGGATTTCTTTGCAGACCAAGATATTATCTGTAAAGTGGTAATATCGTCTCTAGTAGAGAATATACATTAATATACAGTATAAATAATATTATTGTATTTATAGAAGTAAATAAAAGGCTTACCATGGCAATGACGGTAGCATGGGATGGAAGTTCTTGAGGAATGGCACGTTCGTAAGAGGGATGTTCATCTATAATAGAAATTATATTCAGTTAGATAAATATTAAAAAGAAATAGATTAAAATAAAATAGAATATTACCATGTCAATATCCGTGTTTGATTGTAGAGAGTATTTTTGGCGATGTGGCCTATATTAAAGAAAGAAAAAAGTCAGAATGATTGTATGGAATGATGGCATAAAGTATATTTACTAACCCTGGCTAATCCGGATGACTGTTGTGAAGATGGCGCATCAGAATGAGACAAAGAGTGAGTTTCTATGACATTAAAATATATTGTTATTTTTTAGTTATACATAAAGAAGTATATATTTCTTTTAAAACAAAGAAAGTGCCTTACCATAAAACCTTGCGAGTGTAAAGAGTGAAGAGAGAGAAACAGATAGAATACCTATGACAGACAAAAAAATTAATTCTTTTGTTCTTTGTAAAGAAGTATTTTGAACCAAAAACAATCTTACCAGAAAAATTTGCAAATATAACAAGAATTGAAAAGAGAGAGAAAAGAGGGAAATAACAAAAAACGAATAAAAAAAGTAAAAAAAAAAATCTTAAAAAAAAAAGAAAAAAGTGTGTTTAAAACAAAAGACTAAAATGATTTCATCAAGTCCCAAAGCAATATGAAAACCGATTTACATCCCAGTCATTACAAGAAGTATTAATAGAGATTCGTATATCAAATATATTTTGAATATATATAATAATCATACCTTTCATATAATACACTTTCCCTTGCTCTTACTCTCTTGCTACTTACTACACTTATACTCCCAAATCAATACACTTGTTCTAACAATTCAAGTATGTAAACTTGATACGATTTATTTTTAATTAAATTTACATAAATTTAATTGTAGAATGACAGCAATAATAATAATATAATCTGAAACTAATCATTATAACCTTTCATTTTATTATATTCTGTAGACAATGACTAACACAAGACGTGAACGCGCAATTGCCCTTCGTCCTGTTGAGATTACCAATCAGCAGCTTATGGAAATACTTTCTACTGTGAGAGCTGATATGTCTACCGTAAAAGGACAGATCGGCAATGTTGAGCAAACTCTGACCAACATGAATGGCAGAATTGGCGTTCTTGCCACCACCAGCACCAACACCATCAGTGCCATAGATAGTTTGGCCAGAACTCCCCTTGCTGCTCCTGTGAGAGCCGAACTCACTGTTGCTGCACCTGTTGTCATCTCCAACCATGAGCCTACCCGTGAAGAATCTAATGCAGTTTATGTGAGTAACATATTATAAAATATTTTATCAATTCATTTTCTCATGATTTATTTATCAGGCTCATATTCACAACCTTATGTGGAAACCCAAGCTTAGCTTGAGAACGCCAGAAAATATCCTGGCCAACAACCTCAAGCCCAGATGGGATACAAATGTTGCTTTCAACAAATCTCCCAACAGGGAGATAGCCGAGAGACTTCTTTCTAATCTTGAGCGCAGGTTTGGTTCCTCTAGTATGAGACGGAGTGACCTCCGAAAGAGGTTGCACACCAACTTCACTAGTAGAACCCGTCGTGAGAGAATGTCTGATGATGAGATAGCGGAAACAAACGCTCTTACACGAAGAGCAGCCCGTGCAGATGATGTGAGTATTATGCTAATATATATAGTTTATAGTTGAAAATTAAAAATAAAAATAACAAATTAACAAAACTTATTACTAGAATGAGTGTCGCCGTGTACTGGCCTACAAAGACAATAAGGAGGCAATTGATCTTGTAATGCTCAGAGACTGTGCCAACACTCTCCAAAAAGCAGTAATGTCAGATGGAGAGTCTGCCGATGAAATGGACGAGGATGGCATAAAATATGTCATTCATATTGTACAACCAGGCTGGAGAAGCGATGAGGTAGATTAATTTGGAGTAATACGTTTGTATTGGTGTATTATTATATTGAGTGAATTATTAACGAATGTATTTCAGTGCAACCGTTTCATTGCACTTGTTGACACTTATGCTGTCCAGGCCATGGGGTCAAGTGCTAATCAAAGGATCCGTAGGATCACTACTAGTGTGTCCAACTCAGCAGTCCCGGATAACATTAGCCCCAATTTTCCTCGGTGGGCTCTTAGAGACGGGCTCTAAATAAAAAAAAATGTTTCTCTCTTTTTATCTACGTATTACTTTTTACATACACAATACTATCAATATATATAGGGAATTTGTTCTGTTTTTTTTTGTATAAGAAAAGGAAATTCAAGTGGGGGTTTTTTTTTATTTTAAGCATAAAGCTTTTTTGGCAAAGCAATTACTAACATCTTACTAACATTTCTACTTGTAGTAATCCTGGCTGTAGCAATCTCTAAAAAGATGCGGTGCACAGGTACAATGCAATGGCGACTATCGGGGGAGAAGGTGGGGAGACAAAACTCAAGACCGTCATCCTCACGCGATCTATCAGAGGAAGTATTAAACCACTTGATATATGCGAATACATGTCGATGATCATGAACCATGCGAGTCAGGTGGAGATTGCTGTTAGAAGGGTGTGTAAAGGAGTGTGTGAAGAGATACTGTATTTGTCCAGCATAGGCTAGGGTATTTCTACCGTCACTACCAACAAACATTATGTGGACAAGAGAACCACAACTAGCTGAACCGTTTTTACCACGGTACTGTTGACCAAGTAAGTCAATGAACTTCAACTTTGTGATTTCATTGTCAACAAAGGAGTTTGTGAGCGTGGCATATTGGTAACTGACAAGGTCGGGAAGATCATAGGATGTTTTGTAGTGCTGAAGCAGATGGGCATAGTCGGTTTCATCCATCAGTGATGATTTTTTTAGCTGAAGAGGAAAAGTCGAAGGAGGGAGAGGTTCGTTACCCTTTGGAGGAAGATGTGGGTTGGACGATGCTAGTAAGAATGATTGCAATCGGAATGGACGGGAGGAGAGAGTAATGACTGTGGTGGTAGGTGTGAATTTCGGAGAAAGCTTTGAGAGAATGTTGAAAAAGGGGACGTGGCTAGAACTTTTCAGAACAGCATTGGCATAGTCACCCTTGAATGCGTTTTGAACAAAACTTCTCATATATGTTGCCTCAAAACTATCTTTTCCGTTTGTCTTTATATGCTTCAACAGGCCATTGTATCTCTCAAACCCAAAGAGCCAGTAACCGTACACGGGTCCAAAATCACGAATGGTCTCGCGAAGGTGGAGGTGCAGGTGCATGTTGCAGGTGAGGATGGTGGGAGTGTAGAGTTCGGTAGCCTTTTTGCAAAACATTTCCAGATAGTCGTGGGCGCTGTTCACTTCATCAAATGTGATGCTTGGCTTGATAAGATAGCGGCATGCACGGACGAAATTCATCCAGTTGTTGTACATTTCAAATGGTAGAACACCATGCAGCAGAACAGGAGAATACACCAGTACCCAGGATTTCCAGTCGTCGGCTTTCATGTAAGGAAAGCCTTTTCCAATCTTCGATGTCAGCTTTGTATAATCCCTCGGAAGAACCATTGTCTCTGCGATTTTTTCCATGGCAGCAAACTCTTCGGCTCCAATCGTTTTCTTATCGACCCACCGGTCCATCATTCTCTTGGGCGTCCCCAGGAATAAATTATGCATGGGATCAATGATCGTTCCACGTACTAGATCAAAGTATCCAAGGCGTTGCAACTGCGACCATCGAACACCATATTCGACCTCCAGCTGGTGCCTTTCTGAGGGTGTACTCGCACTCTTCCACTCCTCAGCATGCAACCTGTTCTCTACACCGCTACGAATATTCCAAAGCGAATAATCGAATCCACTGAAGTCCACCTGATTTGTGTTGGGCAATCTGGGGAACTGGGTTGTACACTTGTAGCACGCACATGTACTATTGTGGGCTGTAAATCCACTTGTTTTCCTGGCAGCAGGGATGTCACACGCAACCATCAGCAAGGCAGCACGGACATTAGCACCAGAAGGGCACTCGTAGGTCGGGACTCGCATTCCAACATACAACTGCTTCATCTCGTCTACCATGGGCTTGAGATAGTTATTTATCTCCTCGCATCTTGGCTCCTTGGGACCAGGCATCAAACCAACCAGAATTGTGTTCTCAGGCTTGAACCGTACCTCTCGAGGCAGATTATTTACAACCAAGTAAATTGCACCAGAAGAGTAACTAACTCCATCGAACGGCTGGAACCAGTCTATGTTGAGTGTCAACATCAATGAGCGAGGACAAGCAACAAACGAGACACCACTTGCATCCTTCAGCTCTTTCCACATTGCTCCATCGTATACGTCGCACATAGTATCGACAATCTTAAGCTCCGTGTTCCAGTGACGGATTTGCTCTTCAAAACCAGGACGAAGGAAAAGAACAGACAAAGCTTGCTTGAGGGACTGGTACAAGTATGCTCGCTTTGATACCAGTGCACCTGAAGTTGACTCTTTCATCAACTTACAACCACAAGGAGAGCGTGCACCAACATTTGTGAAAACACAATGGGGAGGTACGGACATGTTTTCTTCATAGATGCAATGGCAGTTTGGACATGACACAAATCGCTTGATGCCTTTGGTGATAGACGAAAAGCCAGTCATTTTATGTAGCCCAGCCAGACTTTCGGGAAGTTGGAAATCTTGTCCATAAATCTTCAAGAGCTCGTTGATGAACTCAATCAAGACAACAGAACCCTTATTGACCACGTAACGAGATGCAAACAGTACTGTAAAAGTAGCAATAAATCTGTGCACTGGATTCTCGGGCATACCAGAAGCAGCAAAAGGGTCTTTTTTTTAAAAAAAAAAAATTAACACACATTTTTTTTAGTTTTTTTTTATGTATTTAAAACTGACCCTCATTGTTAAACTCTTCAACATAAATCTCGGCAGTGTCTTCTTCGCCATTGTCATCACTGTCATTGTCATCGGTCGTGTCAGACTCATCACCATTGTAGTCATTACCAACAAAGACGTCATTGTCAAACGTTGAGACGGCATCCGAAATAGGTGAGTTGGCCTGACCGTCCATTGCTTCCACAGAATCGGATTGATACGTCGGGATTACTACAAATATGGAATATAATAGTTTATTATTAGTTTTTCTTCTGCGTTTCATATAAAAAATGTCTTACTTTCAGTATCTACTTCCATGCTTCTCTTTTCAGCTATGTTTTTTAAAATAATAAAAAATAAAAATAAAAGCGATTATTACTCGGTAGACAGATAACAGCACTGAATAAATTATACAACTCTTGAATATCTCAGTACCTTCAAATCTAGCTCTTTTATTATGACGCTGAGCAGTACGTCTCGATACTCGGGAAACTCCTTGATCATTATTATTGCATCTGGTGCAGTGGCAATCAGTGTTGTGCATTTGAATAGAAGGAAACATAGTATATGTATTTTGAATTATAAAATAAAAAAGGAAACAAGAGTGCTACAAATATTTCATTTGATACGGTTTTATAGTAAACCAAAACGTATTTTTTATTTTATTTTTATTTTATTTTTATTTAAGCCAATAGAATACATCAAAACTACACCCCCAACTTGATGAAAAAAAACTGCTGAGATGAAAAAAAATCCTGACATATCCACTATGATCCGACTACCTGGACAATATGTTAATTGTCCTTATTTTTCCAGTGATATAAGCTGTTGACTACCGATCTGGCATATATATAAGCTGTTGACTACCGATCTGGCATATATATAAGTTGTTGATTGCCGATCTGGCATATATATAAGCTGTTGACTACCGATCTGGCATATATATAAGTTGTTGATTGCCGATCTGGCATATATATAAGCTGTTGACTACCAATCTGGCATATATATAAGCTGTTGACCACCAATCTGGTATATATATAAATGGATGACAGCTAGTCTGCTATGTATATAATTAGATGACAGCTGGTCTAATATATATATAAGTAAATGACAGCTGATCTGCTATATATATAAGTAGATGATAGCCGGTCTGATATATATATAAGTGGATGACAGCCAATCTGATATATATATAAGCTAATTTTAGCTGATCTGCTATATATATATGTGGATGTCAGCTGATCTGCTATATATATAAGTGGATGACAGCCGGTCTGATATATATATAAGCTGATTATAGCTGATCTGCTATATATATATGTGGATGTCAGCTGATCTGCTATATATATAAGTGGATGACAGCCGGTCTGATATATATATAAGCTGATTATAGCTGATCTGCTATATATATATGTGGATGACAGCTGATCTGCTATATATATATGTGGATGACAGCTGATCTGCTATATATATATAAGCTGATTATAGCTGATCTGCCATATATATATGTGGATGACAGCTGATCTGCTATATATATAAGTGGATGACAGCCGGTCTGCTATATATATAAGTGGATGACAGCCGGTCTGCTATATATATAAGTAGATGACAGCTGATCTGCTATATATATATGTGGATAACAGCTGATCTGCTATATATATAAGTAGATGATAGCCGGTCTGATATATATATAAGTGGATGACAGCTGATCTGCTATATATATAAATGGATGACAGCTGATCTGTTATATATATAAGTGGATGACAGCCAATCTGATATATATATATAAGCTAATAATTATTAATCTGGTATATATATAAGTCAATAATCATCAATCTGGTATATATATAAGCCAATAATCATCAATCTGGTATATATATAAGCCAATAAGCATCAATCTGATATATATATAATCTAATTACAGTTAATCTCATATATATACAAGTAGATAACAATCAATTTTATATATATATAAGTGGATAACAGTCAATCTGGTATATATATAAGTTATTAACCACCAATCAGGTATATATATAAGCTGATGATAGTTGATCTGATATATATATAAGCTGTTGACCACCAATTGGGTATATATATAAGCTGATAACAGGTGATCTACACTATATATAAACATATGATACTCAATCTGATATATATATAAGCTGATGATAGCTGATCTGGTAAATATATAAATTTTTGACCGCCAATCAGCTATATATATATAAACTATTAACAGTTTATCTCATATGTATATAAGCTGATATTAGCCAATCTAGTATATATATAAGCTGATGATAGTCAATCTGGTATATATATATAAGTTATTAACAGCCAATCTTATATGTATATAAGCTATTGACAGTCTATCTCATACATATATAAGCTGATATTAGCCAATCTAGTATATATATAAGCTGTTGACTGCCAATCTGGCATATATATAAGCTGTTGACTGCTAATCTGGTATATATATATAAGTTATTAACAGTCAATCTTATATGTATATAAGCTATTGACAGTCTATCTCATACATATATAAGTAGATCACAGCCAATCTAATATATATATAAGCTGATGATAGTCAATCTGGTATATATATAAGCTGTTGACCACCAATCTAGTATATATATAAGCTGTTGTCCGCCAATTACATATATATATAAGCTAATGACAGGTGATTTGCACTATATATAAACATATGATATCCAGTCGGATATATATATAAG
>NW_017265140.1:1791680-1834031 GCF_001638985.1 Phycomyces blakesleeanus NRRL 1555(-)
TCTCAGCAAATCAATAAAAGTATTTCTAAGAAACAAAAAGATCTTTCAGATTATGAAAAAGGACATATTATTGGTGGTGCTCTCCATAAGATTTCATTGACTGCCATTTGGGAGAAGACAGGCATATCCATGACAACTATACATAGCACAGTTCAAAGATGGGAACAGAATGGCACGCCATTAACAGAAAAATGCCAAGGACGTCCATCAATTTTGGGTGAGAGAGATTTATGCTAGCTTAAAAACGAAATAAAAAAAAATCGTAATGCCACACTTGGAGAACTCACAAACGCCATGAGACTCATGATTAGCAAGTACATTTGCAAGAATACCATCCGCAAAACTATTCATAAAATCAGAACGTCTTGCCATCCTGTGTTTAAGCCAAGGCTATCCAGAACACATAAAAAGAAGCGATTGTTGTTTGCTAAAAGTTGCAAAGAAACCAATCAAAGATGGGATCGTGTGATTTGGAGTGATGAGTCTTGCTTTATGGTTTTCCCAAAGGATGGAAACCTTAGAATTTGGCGCTTTCCTCTGGAGAAGTTCAAGTCTGATTGTATTATGCCTAGAGTACAGTTTGGAGATGGTTCAGTGATGGTTTGGGGCTGTGTGTGGGCAGAAGGAGTAGGCCTACTAAAAACGATTATTAATAGCCTTGACCAATTTGGCTATATAAACCTTTTGGAAAGAAAGTTGCTCTCATTTTATGGTCGCCTAAGTGAAAGACATGACGGGGAGTTTATTTATCAAGAAGACAATACTCCTTGTCATAAGTCAAAACTTGTTGAGAACTGAAAAAAGACCCATAATGTACCAATAATGGAATGGCTACTGAATAGCTCACATCTTGGTCCTATTGAAAACCTATGGGCTCATTTGGGTCGGATGGTAAGGGCAAGAGTACTAGCTCCAAGAACTATTAAGGAACTAGACAAGGCTATCCTTGAAGAATGGAAGAAAATACAGGTTGCAGTATGCAAGGCCTACTGCATGTCTATGCCAACTCGCATAGCCCATATGAAGAAAGTTTGCAGTGATGTTACTAAATATTAAACTTTCAATAAAAATTATTTTTCTTAATATTTAAAGATTATATATTCTTATTCTAATGATTTTGAAAGTGGTTTCTTAAGTAAAAGTAGACAAACAATGAACAGAAAGTTAAGGATATTATTTTTTCACTTTGGTAGAAGCTAAAATTTTCTTTCATTTAATTGATGAGACTGTATTCCTTGCATAACAACATCATAAAAAAGATGTCTTTGTGCAAAGAAAGAATCTAATCTTTCAGATTTTTTTTCTCTTTTACAATATGTTGCTCCCATGCTGTTTACTCCACTGTATCTGTAACTGTAGCCTCTGTCTTTTTCAAATACATAGTTCATAGAACTGCCACCAGAACAAGTAAAAATAATATGATTTCTTGGATATAAAGCACCCTGTGCAATCAAATATCTTTATATATATTAAATATTAATATATAATAATAAAAAATAACTTTTTTACTTACCGTTTTGCAACTTCAGATGTATATATTGATGTCATAACATAGCTCAAAGGAGGAATAGATAATGAATGAACTGATAAAGAAGATTGATTATCTATTTGAAAATAAATAAAGTAGAAATAAAAGAAAAGAAAGCAAAAAAAACAAATAAACATAATATTTAAACAAAATAAAAGCCGTCAAAAAAACTTTTCTGTGACGTAGCACGTGACTAAGCCACAAAAACTATATTATTTATAGGATTATAATACTTAAAATAGATACTATAAATTTTATAATTATATTTCCTCTATCAATTTGTGATGTTATGTGATGCTCCAACTGTATCTATATAGCTTACATTCACGGCATTGTTTTAAGTATATGCACGTCACAAGACGTCGCAAAATTGATAGAGAAAACAAACTTTAAAATAATTAATAATAATGATTTAAATATGTTATGTTTCACTAAATATTTATATGTCTTTTGTGAGAATTGAACTCGTGATCTACAGATTGCTTTAAAACACTGTAAGCAAAGGGCGGAGTTTGAATTCGGAGCTTTAAAACCCATAAACCTTCAGAAATCCCAATCTGATATATATATGTTATTAACAGCTAATCTTATATGTATATAAGATATTTACAGTCTATCTCATACATATACAAGCTGATGACAGCCAATCTGATATATATATAAGCTGATGATACTGGTTTTATCCATTCAATTGGCGCCCATTTCCATCTAATTAGCATCCGTTTCCATCTAATTAGAACCCATTAACATCTGATTAGCTTCCATAGAAATTGAATTTGCATCCATTGCCAACTGAATTTGCTCCCATTGCAATCTGAATTTGCTCCCCCCCTTTTACTATTGGCAGAAGGGTACATGGCACTCAAATTTTTTATCCTTATGGCTTACAATTTTTTTATATAACCGTAGTATTTTTTTTTGTAAATGTTGTATTTTTTTTATATAACCATAGTATTTTTTTTTGTAAACGTTGTATTTTTTTATATAACTGTAGTATTTTTTTTTGTAAACGTCGTATTTTTTTGGCATAAAACATGGATATTTTTATTAGGCATAATTAGTTGATAGAGAAATAGAACACATAATAAGAAGTAAGATATAATGAAATATACAGTAATAAAAAAAGAAAAGCATAAAGCAGTAAAACAAATAAAAATAAAATAAAAAAAGACATAGAGTGTAAAGAGCTTAAATAGACATAAAAGACATACTTAAAGCTTTCGCTCTCTGTTCAAACAGCAAGGAAAGAATGAAATGACATGGTTAATCCAACCCAAACAGTCCGAAAGAGTGACAGTCTTAGCTGATTCTGTAATCCTTAAGATGAGCCCGTCTGACTCTGTAATCTCTTCTCTGCGGACACCAAACTTGATCTTGGACCACATTTCCTCAATTGGATTCAGGAAAGGTGAATACACAGGAAGATATGCACACTTGTATCCACGGGAAGAAATAAAGTCTTTCACCTCATCGGCCTTATGGATAGGAGCGTTATCCATGATGAGATAACGTCCTTGCATACCCTGGCTGTCCAGAACGTCCATTGTATGACTAAGAAAGTTGAGGTAGTGCTGGGTTCTGGTGCCAATTTGGCCGTTCACCTCAACGTTGGTGTAGATGTCCAACTTTCTCTTCTTCTTGGTTGCAACAGCAGTGGGTTTCTTCAACGAGAGGCTGACAATCCCTCTCTTGCGCATTGCACCAAGGATGGTGATGGACACACCTCTCTGCATCGGGACAGTTGTCTTAGCCGGGGTGCCACTGACGGAACGGCCAAAAGTTCTCTTGATGTGCATGTTGAAGCCTGCTTCATCGATGAACACACAGTTCAACAGATAGTTGAAATCCGCAAGTTGTTGCCACTCCAAAATGCGGTCTCGTCTCATCTCAATTGTGTTGACGTTGTCTCTCTTCTCAGGCAGCTTCTCCAACTTCTTCACCAAGTGCTTCTGGATTGCTGATTTGGTAATCTGCAGCCCAGAGAACTCTTCCATGACAGCTATCCTTGCTTGTTCCAAGGTAGCATCTGGTTTATTTTCGAAAAACTTCAAAAAAAAGCAGAGTGCGCCTGGAACAACTTTTGGTTGCCATGTTTTTGTTCTTTAGGCGCAGAAACCTCCTCAACCTCCATCGTCTCCAGCCCATTGGACTTATCAGTCTTCACTGTGGCAGCATCAAAATCGGCCTGGATCTTCTCTCTGGCCAGCCTGACATAGTTCTGGGCAGTCCGGACATTGATCCCCGTTTCCCTGGCAGCGGCAGCAGCAGTCTGGTTTTCCGAGAAAACCAACGAGAAGAGCTTGTTCACCTGGTTTTGGTTGTACTTTTGGTACGAACCTTGACCTATGCTTTCTGCAGTGGGAACAGAATCAGGATCGACCTTCTCCGGCAGATTCGTCTTCGGCTTCTGTGCAACAATTGTCTTGGTTGTGGCCTCGTTGACTTCGGTTGGCAGGAAACTTTTGAGACTGAGGAGGTTTGTGACTGCTGGGTTTCCGGCCGAGGTACGGGTCCATTCCATATTGGCATGGTTGACAAAGACATCTATCACAGATCAGAGTACAACTTCTCCATGCATTTTGCCAACAATCTCTTGGTTGAAATCGCACAAGGGGTCGAAAGAAATTCCAGAAAACTGGGTTTGGTCTGCAGAACTGCTGTGACTGACCATTTCACAGTGCTTGTCCATAACAAATTCGAGGGAGTTGTTGGAAGTAGGCATTTTTTTTTGAAAATAAAAAGGGTGTTAAAATCGAGGAAGAAAGATAACTGAGAAACTTTTATTAAGACACTGGGGTATATATACCAAAAAAAAATATTTTAATAACTTAAACGTTTCTACCAAGGTATAGTCTTGTCCTGTTGTCTTAATATATTTGGATAAAGAACGTGTTGAAGAATAATGAATGTTTACATATTAAGCTTCTTCACACTTTTAAGAACATTTATTTTATTAGCCGATTTACAGTGCTACCAGAGCCTTGATGGTGTCCTGTCCTCTGTCTCGAAGGAAGGGGTGGGATTTCTCCTCATGGGTTTGCCCAACCAAAAAAAAAGATAAAAAAAAAATAAAAAAAAAGAAAGTTTTTTTTTGTATAGAGCCAAGGAAAAGCTCGAAATTCAGTTATTGAGATTTTCAGTTTTTCAGAAATTTCTGCGGTTAGATACCATTTTATTTTCAGTTATTAAGATTTTCAGTTTTTCAGTTATTGAGACTTTCATTTTTTCAGTTATTGAGACTTTCAGTTTTTCAGAAATTATTTGCAAAAAAATGGTTATGTATATTATAAAAATTTATGAATAAAAATGCTAGTTATACTATTTGGAGAATTATTTTTAAAATTGCTATTACATTTTTCTTTTTTTTATTTCTCTTTTTTTTTTTTTTTTTTTATTTCTTTTTTTTTATTTCTTTTTTTTATTTCTTTTTTTTTCTTTTTTTTATTTCTTTTTTTTATTTTTTTTTTATTTTTTTTTTTTTATTTTTTTTTTTATTTCTTTTTTTTTATTTTTTTTATTTTTTCATCTCTTTTTTTTTTCATCTCTTTTTTTATTTCTTTTTTTTGTCATGAGCTTGTGCTATTTTTTGTTACTGTTTTTGTGTGTGTAATATTTGATTTTTTTTTGGTATTTTGTATCATGAGGGTTTCCAAAATTGAGATCGGGTAGTATTGTGGGCAAAGTATAATTCTTGGACCGCTTTCAGTTGTTTAACAGATTGTTGGACATTTACTTGTTTCGAGTGCAGATTACAAAGAGTTGTTGAGTTTGATATTAAGAAGATCAGGATTCTGACATTGTAAAATGGTTGGAGCAGGTGCTGAATAAATATAGCATTTTTGGATTATTTTTTGTAATGGTATTAGATGCTTGTGTAGGACCAGGTTCATAAGAAATACAATTGCTGTGGTAGTCAATCAGATTACTGGATATTTGAGATAAAAATTGGCAAGTTTTTGTGTGGTCAGTAGAGTGAATTCTACTGTTGGATTTCGAAAAAGTATGGTCGGTGAAATGCACTTAAAAGCATTATGAATATGTGTAGACTGGTTCCTATTGTACAGATAGATGTTTGATCTTGTAGTTTCTTTGTAGGTGGAGAGTTGAATCGTCACGTTTTCTTTTCAGATTTATAGCTTTTGTTCAAAATACTATAGATTATTTAGAGATTAATATCAATGACTCCGAGGTATAGGCTTTATTTACATACAGAAACATAATGTGATCTGGAAATAATAAAAAAATCCATGAGGTGTAGAGCTTTAAGCAGTGTTTTCATTGTCAGAGTAATATTTAATTGTTGAAGTGAGCATGAGAATGAGATTTATTGCTGATTTAAGAAGAGAAATAAAGAGTTTTGGTATATAAACACCAAATGGAAAGAGAGAGAATTAAGATATCTGTTTTAAAAAAGAATGTTTATAATAAATTTATGGCTGCAGGTAATATATTGTCCTATTTATTTTTTATCTCCTTGAGTTCAATTTGTACTACTTTATTTAGTGGACCTTGGAATATTATTTTTTGATATAAAAAGCTGAAAATATAATGACTAATACTATTTAACAACAACCACTGGAAAAGAGGTGCGGTTTTTTTATGTGTAAAACTGTAATTAATTATGTGAAAAGACCAGGTTTTACAATGTGATCAGATAGTTTTTACAAGTGTATGAAGCTGACTTACTCATAGGTGGTAAGACCAACTTTCGAACATAGGAAAAGGTCAGAACAGCAGGATAGTAGGATGTGTTTGCATTTTCTGTATATGGGTTTTTACCACATGCACTAAAACGGCAACTCAGAATTATGTTTTGTTGTAATATATCCTACCGCTTTCTGATTAAAAGAACGATAAATGAAAGATCGATTATACGGATATGCCAGTTTTTACATTGTTTAATTTATGGATATGCCAGTTTTTACAGGGTTTTGTTGTATTTGAATTTATTTTATCCAATCTTAGAGACTTCTTCTTATACTGTTTGCTTCCATACACTTCTCCGATCTTTAATTTATTTATAATAATTATTGGTTTATTTTGTTTTTATTAGAAAGAAAAGAATATTCTTAGGTTTATAGTACAGTGGTTATATTTAATATTCAGGAACATTCTGGCTAGTGTTCTATCCTTCATACAATTTGAAATGGCCAATGTTCTGATAAAACAAGTATTCTCCAAACAATATCTCCCAGAGAAAAGCCCAGTTGTGTGTTGCTTGCTTGTAAATGGTTGTTCTATGAAATTAGAAAAGTGTTAGCTGTTTGAACAAGAAATCGTGGATATTAAGAATATATATATGTAATTATGCTTGCAATATAATAGCTTACCAGAGACAAAAAGAAAAGGCGTCATGAATGCGAACCATAGTACTCAATACACTTTATTTGGCTATAAAAATGCTGAAAAAAAATTATTTTTTGTGAACTGTGTGGTAGAATATTTCATTTACCTACCCGAAGCAAAAGGATTTATTTGCAGACCAAGAGAGTACATAGAAGATGCTAATATTGTCTTCAGTAAATGATATACATTAATATACAAAATAAATAATATTGTTACATGTACAAAAAAAAAATACCATGTCAATGACACTCGTATGAAATGAAAGTTCTTGATTCGCGATGTGCTTATGAGAGGGAGGTTCATCTATAATAGAAATTATGTTAAGCCATGTGCTTATTAAAAAGAGATAGATTGAAATAAAATAAAATATTACCGTGTTCATAACCGTGTTTAATAGTAGAGAGTAATTTCGGCGATATGGCCTATACAAAAGAAAGGAAAAAGTCAGGATAATTTTATAGGATGACGGCATAAAGTATATTTACTAACCTTAGCTAATCCGGATGGACATTGTGAAGGGGATGCATCAGAAGGTAACAAAACGCGAGTGTCTGTAGTAATAGAAAACAATTATTATCATTTTAGTTATATATATATATATAATATTAAAGAATAAGATATCTTACCAAGAAAATCTGTGAATATAATAAATGTTGGAAAGAGAGAAAAGAGAGAAAACTTGTAAATGAAAAAAAAAACAAAAAGAACAAAAGACCAAAGGGCCAAAAGGCCAAAAGACAGAAATCATATATTGGATTGAGTTGAAAAAAGCATGTTCAAAGCCGATTTGCACCCCGTTAATTCCAGGAAGTATTAATAGAGATATGCGTATTAAAGAAATCCTGAGTATTTACAGCAACAAGTGTAATATAATAAATGGGTTCTTGCTTTTACTTTTACCATCTTTCCATTAACTACACTTTATTCTTTCGCTTAACACCTAACTTCTTTTGTATGTTAATAACACTCTATATATACAATGAATAGATATATAAAACAAATATAATTAACAATCAACTCATGTATAACATTTTATTAGATAGCTTTCAGACCATGGTTAACAATCATCAGTCAATTGCCCCGGCTCCATCCCCGGAATATACTGAGCTTTTAAGAAGGCTCACCGCTATGGAGGAAAGTCTCAAGACCATGGATTCAAACATTGGCATTGTCATCAAGGGGAACAAAGATTCATTGGAAATACTTGATAGCGTTGCCAATGCCTCTGGAGAACTTCTTGCAGTTATTGCTCCTACCACTATACCTGCTTCTGCTTCTGTCCCTTTCGCAGCTTCTTCCGTTGGTTCTACTCTGGATTGGTATACAACACCTTCTGAGGCTTTTTTTGGTATCTCTTCTGCTGCTCCTTCTGTTGCTCCTTCTGTTGCTCCTTCTGTCGCTCCTTCTGTTGGTCCAGTGGTTCTTACTGGTGCAAACGCTGGTGAACTTAGTAAACAGAATCGCACTAGAGTTTTAGTAAGTGTTGAGATGTACAGTAGCTCATCAACATAATATCTCACACTAAGTATAGGCTCTTATCCGAGGAGAGTTGAAGAAACACAACTTCAAATCAAATAAGCCAGAACTAGTTGCAGCTAACGACAGCAAGTGCAGTTGGGATTTTAATGTTGATTACAGACTTCCACCCAACAGACAGCTGATGCATGACCTTCATGCATACCTGGCTCCAAAGGTTGTTGGGACTAGTGTTCGACAGGCCGATATTAGCGATTGTATCTACACAAACTTTTGTGGAACGAGACGCCGAGTCAAGGAATCCTATGAAGCGCGCAAAAAGACAAATTCTTGGTCAAGAAAAGCAGGTCGAGAGACCGATGTATGTTAGAAGTATATTTTGATTGCAAATTAAATGTATTCATATTAATACATTTATAAACTAGCATTTTGACCGTCGCGAGCTGACCTACCATACATTCAAGGCTGAAATTGATATGAAGGTGGGTAAGAGCTGTGACGGACTCTTACAGAAAGAAGCAATGTCTGAGGGCGAATCTGAAGACGATATGCCTGGAGTCTCGAGCAACCGTGCGATTCGTACAGTGCGTCCAAGTTGGAGAAGCGATGAGGTAATTTCTTTTGTTTACATTATTGTATATAGCTTTTTTTTTTGTTTTTTTATGGATTTAAATGAAACAGAACTTTGATTAATCACTTATTTGTATTTAGTACAATCACTTTCTTGCAGTTGTTGATGATTTTATGCGTAATCGCATGGACTTCAATTCGCATCAGATGTTGAAGAGGTCCTTCGGTAGAGATGCTGTTTTAGCAGTCCCGCCTAGATTGACGTCCCTTCTCCCTCACTGGGCTTTTAGAGATGAGTTTCAATAAATTTTGTTTTCTTATCCTCTACATCCTCCGCATCCTCCATCTGACAATGATAAATGTACCAACAAATACAAACACTATGATTATTCTTTTCTGTGTGCCTTTAAAAAAGGGAGTTATAATTTTATTATTTTTTAAATGTATTGTTTTTTTGGCAAAGGAATGACCAGCATCTTTTTTACTTTTCTGCGTGTTGTGTGCTCAGCAGTTGCTACTTCTAACATAATTCTATGCACTGGCAATACACATTGGAAATCGTCAGGAGAAAATGTTGGAAAGCAGGTTTCAACGTGTTCGTACTCTCGCGATTTATCATTTTCGGGTGTGTACCATTTGATAAATGCAAAAGTATGTTGAGAATTGTGAAGAAGTTGTGTTGGGCGGCGATGGGTGCGGAGCAAGGGAGTAAGGGATGAAGAGGTAGGTGGAGGAGTGAAAGAATGGGTGAAAATGTACTGTATTTGACCCGTGTATGCGATGATATGCTCACCAGTACTTCCAATGAACTTTGCTTGTACAAGAGAGCCACGACTTCCAGATTCACCTTTACCCTTGTAGACCTGCCCAAGGATGTTGATGTATTTCAACAGGGTGATTGTATTGTCGACAAAGTATGATGATTCTGACGCTTGTTGAAAGTGAACTAATTGTTCATTGTTGTACGCAACTTTGTAGTATTGTAAGAGATGAACATAGTGAATGTCACTCATTGTGGTAGCGGATTTTAATGATAGAGGGAATGCGGAAGGAGGGAGAGGTTCGTTGCCTTTTACAAGTACATTTGGATCTTCAGAAGCCTCGACAAATGACTGTATGCGGAAGGTACGTTGACGGATAGATGGAATGGTGGCGGGTGTAAAGGAAGAAGTGAGTTTGGTAAGGAGAGGAAATGCAGATGTCTGGCAGGTACTCTGAAGGAAACTGTTGACAAGATCGTCTTTGTGCACATCTTCAATAAATTTCTTCATAAATGTTTCTTCAAACCCGATCTTCCTGTTTGTCTTCAAATTTTTTAACAACCCGTTAAACCGCTCGAACCCGAATAGCCAATAACCGTACACTGGTCCAAAATCACGAATTGTATCTCGAAGATGGAGGTGTAGGTGCATATTACAGGTGAGGATTTCGGCATTGTACAGCTCGTCACATCTGGTGCAAAAAGTTTGAAGAAACTGATGGGCAGTGTTAACTTCATCGAACGTGATCGTTGGCTTGATCAACAGGCGGCATGCATCAACAAAGTTAATCCAGTTTTCGAATCTGTCTTTTGCAAGAACATCTTTCAACAGAACTGGCGAGTATATGAGCACCCATGACTTCCACTCGTCTGCCTTCATATACGAAAACTGCTTTCCTATTTTCGAGTTCAAAGAGGTGTATCCACCAGGCACAATCATCGTTTCTGCAGTCTTCTGCATTGCCGCAAAATCGCCATCTTGAATGTCTTCGTCTTTGATCCAACGATCCATCAATCTTTTAGGCGTTCCCAGGAATAAATTATGCATGGGATCGATGATCGTTCCACGTACTAGATCAAGGTATCCAAGGCGATGCAACTGCGACCATCGAACACCATTTTCGACCTCCAGCTGATGCCTTTCTGAGGGGGTACTAGCACTTTCCCACTCCTCAGCATGCAACCTGTTCTCTACACCGTCACGAAGCACCCACCAAGAGAAGTCAAACCCGCGAAAGTCAACATTGACACCGTTTTCCAAGCGAGGGAAATGTCTGTTGCACTTGTAACATGCGCATGTACTGTTGTGCGAGGTGAAACCACTTGTCTTTCTTGCTGCCGGGATGTCACAGGCCACCATCATCAATGCGGCATGGACGCGGACACCACTAGGACACTCGAAAGTTGGGATTGCCAGTCCCTCATACAATCTTATCAGATCATCTACCATAGGCCGGAGATAATGGTTTATCTCTTTGGATTTGGGTTCCTTTGGGCCAGGCATCAATCCTACGAGAAGTGTGTTCTCTGGCTTGTATCTTTCATTGCGAGGCAGATTGTTTACTACCAGGTATATGGCACCAGTTGAGTGCGTGATGTTATTGAAAGGTTGAAACCAGTCGATGTTGAGAGTCAACATTAATGAACGCGAATCCTTTGTGAATTGCACACCATCTTTGTCTTTGAGCTCCTTCCACATGGCACCGTCGTATATGTCACACATCGTATCCACCATCTTCAGCTCGTGATTCCAATGTCTAATTTTATCCTCGAATCCTGGACGAAGAAAAAACATTCGTAAAGTATTAACAATGGACTGGTACAAGTATGAACGCTTGGCCACCAAAGCACCCGATGCTGATGTTTTCATCAATTGGCAGTTGCAAGACGAGCGTGCACCAAGCTTTACAAAATCGCAATGAGACGGGACAGATGCACTTTCTTCGTACACCTTGTGACAATCCTGACACACAACAAATTTCTTTATGCCTTTGGTCATGGCTGAGAAACCTGTCATGCGCTGAAGACCAGGAAGGCTCAAGGGCAGTTGGAAATCCTGCTGGTAAATTGTCAAAAGCTTGTTGATGAACTCGAT
The DNA here is from genome assembly GCF_001638985.1 of Phycomyces blakesleeanus NRRL 1555(-). Lineage (NCBI taxonomy): Eukaryota > Fungi > Mucoromycota > Mucoromycetes > Mucorales > Phycomycetaceae > Phycomyces > Phycomyces blakesleeanus. Next base: position 1,803,456 of record NW_017265140.1, read on the forward strand.
CAAGACAACGGCGCCCTTGTCAACCACATAGTGGGAAGCGAACATCACCACAAAAGTAGCAATGAACCTGTGCACTGGGTTCTGGGGCATATCGGGGGTGGCAAAAGGGTCTATTATAAAAAAAAATTAACGCTTTTTTTTTAAAAATTTTTTAACACTAACTGACCTTCACTATTCAATTCATTGTCGTCGAGCTCAATAACATCGTCTTCGCTTTCGTCTTCACTGATTTCATTGCTGTTGCTTCCACTGTCATCATTGTCGCCATTGCTGATCGCGTCATTAGTAACGGAAACGTCTTCAGTGTCAGACATTGAAGCTCCTTCCCAAACAGGTGAGTTTGTCTGAGTGTACGATTCTTTCAGGGTTCCGGGTTGATGGGTTAAGATAGCTACATTTAGAATATAACACTTGGTTAATACCTAACAGTATCTGAATTAAATAAACCTTACGTTCATCATCGACCTCCATCATATTTCTTTGGGTAGACATGTCTATTACAACACGTTATTTCATGGATTACAATACAATTAAATAAATTCAAATATTGTACCCCTTTCACATCTTATGGCATTTAGTCTTGCCCTTTTGTTATGACGTTGAGCAGTTCTTCTGGCAACAAAACTATAGCCGAGATCGTTCTGACTACATCCAGCACAATGGCACTTTTCGTTGTAGAGTTCAGGAATTGTGGACATAATGTTTATTTATTTTTACTTTGAAGTGTTAAGAGAAAAAGGAAACAAGTACAACGTTTACTAAATTTGCTATGTCTTTATAATGAAATGTTATGTCTTTATAATAATAATAATAAATAATATTTTCGCCTGTTGTATCCAAGCCAATAGAAAACCGGAAAACAGTGTTTTCATCTTGAACACACAAAAAAAGCTGAGATGAAAAAATACCCCAGATTTTCTATTGTTATAATTTAACTTTGTACATGGTAATTCCCGTATGTTTTTCTAGTGAACTCAATCTTTTTTACATCTATTCTTGCTGCTTCAACTTATGTTCTGATTTTTATCTTGCATCTTAAGTAATTACTATTTAATTATAACTGCTATGTGCTAGATATAACTATATTTATATAAAATATGTCACTTTAACATATCTTCCTATTTCTTTATTTTTTCACCTTTTATTATCAGAAAACCCTACAATGTTACACAAGAAACTTGAAGAATATAACAGTGCCTTTGAAAAAATCATGGAAGAGCTTGAAGAGCCTGAAATGCCAGAAGATCCAAAAAGTTCTGCCCCGTCAACAACAGACGAAACCCCCAAAAAAAGTAGAGGGCAATATCAAAAGCCTACTGATAAAGATATAAAAAAGCTTCTTTATCTCTACTTCATAAGGGGATTAACTATCAAAAAAGCCAGCAAGATAGTAAATATGAAACAAACAACTGCTGGTGGCTATATTTTGAAGTGGAGAAAGTCTCCAGTTGTTTTTTTCATTAAAAACAACAAGGAGGCTACAAGTGACGAAAAAATGAATCTTTTATTCGAAACTTACTCTGCAATAAAGAAAGAATACAAATAATATCATTGCATTTTCAATTTTAACATAATTATTATAATGAGATACTTGCTTTATTATCTTATAACTGCAGTAAGGTATTTAACTTTAACAAAGTAATCTAGAGAAAAGTTTGCATATTCTGTTAGTTCTCTCTATAGATATTTTCTATGACATATCTTTGTAGAAAGATCTACATATATTGAAGTGCTATTACATTAGGCGTTTGGCACTTATGTAAAAAATATGGCAGTTATATAAAAAAAATACGACGTTTACAAAAAAAAATACTAAGGTTATATAAAAAAATTGTAAGCCATAAGGATAAAAAATTTGAGTGCCATGTACCCTTCTGCCAATAGTAAAAGGGGGGGAGCAAATTCAGATGGCAATGGGAGCAAATTCAGATGGAAATGGGAGCCAATTCAGTTGGTAATGGACGCAAATTCAATTTCTATGGAAGCCAATCAGATGTCAATGGGTTCTAATTAGATGGAAACGGATGCTAATTAGATGGAAATAGGCGCCAATTGAATGGATAAAACCAGTAGTTGATCTGATATATATATAAGCTGTTGTCCACTAATTGGGTATATATAAGCTGATGACAGATGATCTGCACTATATATAAACATATGATATCTAATCTGATATATATATATAAGTGGATCACAGCCGATCTGATATATATATAAGCTGATGATAGTCGATCTGGTATATATATAAGCTGTTGACTGCCAATTGGGTATATATATATAAGCTGTTGACTGCCAATTGGGTATATATATAAGCTGTTGTCCGCCAATTGCATATATATAAGCTAATGACAGGTGATTTGCATTATATATAAACATATGATATCCAGTCTGATATATATATAAGTGGATTACAGCCAATCTGATATATATATAAGTGGATAACAGTCAATCTCATATATATATAAGCTGAATACTACCAATCTAGTATATATATAAATAAATGATATCTGATCTGATATATATGTAAATCAATAACAGTCAATCTGTATTATATATATATATTTATCACATCCAATTTACTACTTATATAAGTTAATAAAATGTAATATATAATCAATATTAGCCAATAACATTTGATTTAATACTAATATTAGTCTATAATATCTTATCTGTCTCTGATATTAGTCAATACCATTAGATCTATCACATTATATATATTCACACTTGTCAATATCCAAGTCATATCCAATCATCTCGTCAAATATAAGTTACATACTCTAATCATATTTAATCTTTAATTTTATATATATTCACAACTCTTTTATAATCTTTATATATATATATGTTTGATGGCAACGGTAATATTTTGATTTTAATGAAAAATGTTTAAATGTTGCTGCATAGCTCAAGTGTTATCACTTTGTTTTGGTTCTGAGCACCCCTGTTCGACCCTACATGGTAGCATTCTTTTATTTCGATTTTTTTGCGTCGTTTTGTTGTTCCCGATCTGGGTTGGTCTTCCTTTTACTATAGTAAAGTCAAAAGGTCAAACCAACTGGGAATCAAGGAGTATATGTAAAATCAAAGATAGGATAAAAGATACTTTTTATGGATATGAATTGAATTGTCATATATAGTTTTCTAAAGTAATACTGCGCATTATCTGAATTAGCTATTATATTATATTTAAATAAAAGGAAAGTCATTATACTTTGGTTAATGCTCAGGAAGATATTACTGCGCATAAGAAGGTATTGTGGTTAATTATTTTCAGATTGTACGGATTCATCAAAATAATGTCTGACAGTTTTTTTTGTAATAAAACAACAGTATAATACTACTGTTATAAGTTTTCTTCTTTTAATAATTTGTTTATTAAATTAAAGAGATGTAAAGGAAAAGTCTGTTTACATATTAAGGGAAGGTTTATGATTGCTTGTTATAATAAGACTATTATAAAAGTTAAAATCTCAAGAAATGAAATATAAATAGAGATATTATAGTTCTAGAGTATATTTTTTATTATAGTATAGCAAACGAAAAAATTAATATAAAATAAACTATTTAGCTGAAGTATAAAATGAACATTTTTTTTTTTTTTTTAATTTTTTATTATTATTATTTTTATTTTTTTTTTATATTTTTGTTTTTATATTTTTTTCTTATTTTTTATTATTATTTTTTTTTATTTTGTTTTTTTTTTTTTTATTTTTTTTTTATTATTTTTTTATTATTTTTATTATTTTGTTTTTTATTTATTTATATTTTATTTTAATGCTTTTATTATATTTATAATAAATTAGCATTTCAAAAAAATTGTGAATAAACATATTAATTTTTTTAGATAAATTCTATTTTTTTTAATATATATATGATATTCGGCTAGGGTGGAAATATTTGATTTATTTTAATTTTTACCCACCTGCGCACTATACCAAATCCCGGCGACCATCTAATCGTAGCATGCTTCAAACTCCGAAAAATTCCAAAGACCGACAATGCGCCTCTAATACCACTTTTCAGTTACTATTCGTCATTAGCTATCGATAGAGCCAAGAAGCGTACAAATACAATCAGTAGAAGTCGAGAAAAGTAGAATTATATTAATTTTATTTTTTGAATAAATATTGATTTCTCAAAAAAAATAAAAAAAAAAAATAATATTATAAATGCCGACTGAAGCCAATATTTTTTATTTATTTATTTATTTTTTGGTATCTTGCGTGCCCTTTAACCGAGGCGACAGATTGTTCAAATAATCTCAATTATAAGAGGTATATATATATATATTTGATATTCTTTATATTTTTTGTGAAGAGGTTGAAAAGTTGTAAAAAAATATTTTCAATGCAGTCATTGGTGCAATGATTCCACTTGAGGAATGAGGATGGGGGGTTGTTTTTTCAAGCAGAATAAACAAAAATAATACTCTTATTTATTTATTTATTTATTTATTTTATTTTTCTTCTGTGTGCATCTCTTTCAATAACCATACATATTCACATTAACTTGCCATGAAAGTTACAATTGAAATTACTACAATCATACACATGCGCACATGTATGCACACACGTATTTTACCAAGAACATCTCCAAAAATATATTATATTTGTTAAAAGCGCAAGCTTTCACCAAGACCACGAGCAAGTTTTGATATGTATCAACTAGAAAACAATTACTCGCATTCTCTTTGTATGATAAAGCCACATTATTATGATTTTTTATTTTATATATTTTTTAGGCTCCCTGTAGTATATATTGGCAAAAATAGGAATAATCGATATATATATATTTGAAACAGTGAATAATAAGAAGAGTAGGCGTGTGCAGTGATGATAACTAATTTTCGTTTGTTGGTATATACCTTGATCGAAAAATATACTTTTACTGTAAAGGTTTAATACTCATGAGAAAAAGGTGGTAAGAATAGCGTCTGTACTTATGGCTATTGTAGAAAGCATATGTACAAAAGAAAAGCTTCCATTTCATGTTAGATTGAGTAATGATAAAGGTGCATTACATACCAGAAACGAAAGCCAATTTATTGGTGAGGCAAGTTTTTGTTTACAAATAAAGGGCTTTTATCCATTATATATGCTTGGGATAATTCACAGTGATTACAATGGTTCAAAAAATAAGACACAATATTCTTAACTAATATGAATTTTTATTGTGACAAGAGTTTATTTTGAGTGATAATAGTATCCGTGATGGCACAATAAGTTAAACCTGTTTTGTAAAGAACTTAAGAATAAGTAGTTTCACCACAGAAAGTCAATCGGTTTTTTTTTAAAAAGGAAGAGAACCAGAAAATCATAAAATTACAAGGAAGTAAAGTATAAGATTTTTCCACCCCTGGGAAAATATGTATGAACAGGCAGTACGCATCGCAAGAGAGGTAGACGATTGGCTTATTCCCCGTATGACATAGCTTAATAAATAAATAAATAATATTTAAATTTTGAGCCACAACAATTAAACGATGTTTTTCCCCATTTTGATTCTTTGTGTAGATAGAATTTGGAACGATTACAAAACAATAATAAAAATAAATAAGTTATACAACAATGGTAATGTATTTTAAGAGGTTAAAACCATCGACCACATGGAGGTCAAAGTGAGACTCCAATAACTCCCAAATATTTTCTCATTCACGTTTATTGTCAATCAAATTACCTTGGCCTCATCCCGCACACCAAAGGTATCAACCATTTTTTATTCTCATTATTGTTATTCTATACTTCATCTGTATCCTTCATCACGCGTTTTTTCACCCTGGACAAGAGTCGATGTATTTTGCTTGATGTTAAAAAATCATCTGTTTCTATAGGTGTTTCTATGTGTTCTCTAATCCTTTTTTAGGAATCAGAGATCTATTGCACTGAATTTAAAAAGAAAGAAAGAAAGAAAGAATGACAAAGAAATTGGATTGTCTAAAATTGCACCCAACTCAAATTAATTCTTCGTACAGTTGGCGTTTGTGTGCGTGGATAAACAATATAAAAGAAGGGAATAACTAATTGCCTTTCAATATTAGCAAAATCGTTGCTATTATGGTGGACGATGAGGACTGTAGTGGTATATGAGTTTTGGTTAGATGCAACTGTACTAATATTATTTTGTTTTTTTCGGCAGTTGCTTTGTGTTGGCAGTTTAATTATTTTCATGAAAAATGATAAAATGGTAAGAAATATAAAAACCTATAAGTCCAGTGTTATTTGATTATGTACTGGATCCGATTGTTTTGCATGAGTGCGGGTGTGTGCGCAGAATGGTATCCTTTGATGTACCATATTCATTTATTTATGACCAAAACCAATAATTTCTTATGTATACCCATCCGCCAACTAGTCGAAAAGTTTAGTAGCAGTACTCCTAATGATTTGCACCAGTGCTTATTTCCATGTCATGTAAGACACATTAGTATAAAAATATGCCTTTCTTTTTCTTTTTCTTTTTCTTCAGCAGCCACTTGAATGTAAAGTATATCGACCAACTCGGGTGCATCGAAAACTGTAAAATAAATATGAAACTTTTCTTGCTAATTGCCTTGTAAATATTTTCGCAATTACATTTACCATTCTCTACAAGAGCCTATTTGAAAACAAAGATAATATTTCTTGCTTTAATTAGAACTGTGGAGGCTCAATTAGCATGAAAACAATATTCGACTATATAAGTATAATTTCTTGAAGACGTCAAGTATATCTGACTCTGGGTATCACATACAAGTACTCTGTTTTCTTCTTCTTTAAAATTAAATACAATAGAAGCTGTTAATAAAATAAGTTAATATAAAGAGTAAATAATGATAGAAAAAAACAAATAAGTATTTCTATACTGTCAAATATATACACGGTTATGTCGAGTACTATCGTGGTTACTATTTGATTTTTTGAATTCAAGACATTAGAGTTACAAAGTACTTGTGGCGTCCATTATAATATCTTGGGTTGGTAATATAAAACGAAACACACTGGTATTGAGAGCTATATCATTACGAGAGAGTAAAATGCGTACTTAGTGATGTACTTTGGCATACTTTCCCTGCCTACTTTAAACTCATGTTTTAATTATGATTATCGTGTATTTCCGTACTGTGTTAATTAATATTATATATATACATATATATATATACCAACGCCTTTTTTTGTTAAATATCGAAATTGAAAGGGTTGCTCTAACAAAAATATCAGATGATTGACTGTCGAGACTTGACCGAAACTTACAAACAATTAGTGTGCTAGATGTACAATTAATAATGATATTTATAATATTATAATCAATCTTACTCACGGGTATTTTAATCAAGATTATTACACCCGAAAGTATTTTACTCAAAAATATTAAAGGCACCCAACAAGTGTTGTACTTTTATATTGAACATTATTTGAATAGTAGTTGAAGCATTGCTGCCACGAATCGTCAAGCATCAATAGCTAGTAAAACCCTTATTGTCATTATATTAAAACGGATATATAGAATTTAATTTGTAATTCTTACTTGTTGTAAATGAGTATTGACTACTGCTGTAATTGAGAATAAGTCTGAAGGAAATAATATAAGGCCTCAGCTATTCCAGTCAAAGGTGTCTACCGATTACTTTATTATTTAACACACAGGTTTAGCATGCATGATAGTGATTATATTTCATATGATGATATCACCATAATATGGGATACATCAGTGGATTATTATAAGCATAATTATAACTCATAAACACATTTACTTTCGATGTTAATACTTCATTGGGACTACACACATTTATATAATTAATCATACATTAATTATCCCAAGATCACGTTGCTCTGATTAAGGCTCAGATAGGATCGATTACCTGACCCCAGTCATATAATTTTCCCAATCCAAAATAATATAAATAGCAGTAGTAGTTCAGTGTAGGAACCTGGTCAAACTTTGATACAAAATCTTTCTCAATAAACAAAACCTACACAAGTTCTCACGAATCTTCGTTCCTAATTTCAAATCTTCAATTCTTCCTCTTAAAAACTTCTTCAACTTCAACCACCACAACATTACTAATAGAGACCATAATCTTAGTAGAGTTAATTACATTGATAATAGACTGATATATCTCAATAACCAAGACCAAAAAAAATTGTATAAAACATATTGCATTTTTATTTTTATTATTTTAGATAAAGGTACTTCTTTTAGATTTCCTGAAACCGCCACACATAGTATTTTTTTTTGAGAGAAGACAAACCTTTTCAATTCGAAGAAGAGTATGATACTGAGACACCACTATCACCATTTGACAATAACTATCCGGATTAAAGTGAGGAGTCCAACGATGAGAATGAAGCTGACATTGTTGGTGTCATAGTATGTAAAGATACGATGGATTCAGGTATGCACCTATTGAACAAAGAAATATACATAAATCATATTACAGATAATAATGATACTTATCATAACACTTGCCTTTTTGTAATCCTATGTTTGAAAATGGATGACATTCATCAAGTCACTCAACTAATAGCTCTATTTGGTGTTATATTTCAAGCATTTTGCTTGGCTCAAGCAAGAAGGATCTACAACACTGAAATTATTCCAATACTTTCTTGTTATCTATGAGAAGGATACTGATCCATATGTCACCGTTGATGTATTGAAAATAATGTCTGGATTCGATCTTATGACAAAACCGTCTTCAAGTACACCATCTGTATCAAACGTGATGTCATATACTTACCAGGGTATCATCAATCCAACTGTTTCTCCGAGAAGCACATTCCGCTCCATCTATCTATGCCAGTAATTCCCTGTATGCCAGACCAGCAATTGAGAATCCAGTCCCTCTCATGGTATTTCCTTACAGCTTACTGAGAAAATATCTCGTCACAACATTTCCACAAAGTCAAGTTAGATGAGTAAATTGTGCACTAGGGGTCAAGCAAAACAATAGAAAGTATGATGACGGACGTATACGATGATGCAATTTAGACTGATATGCTCGGTGAAGCCGACGGGACCTTTGTAAACCATGCCAATTCTCTCATGTTGACATTGAATGTATATTGGTTTAAGCTGTTTGAAGGACGGATTTATACAGGTGGTGCTTTGTACTTACTTATCAGCAATTTCCCCAAGGAAGACCAAATGAGACCAGAAAATATTATCCTCGTTGATGTCATGCCTGGTCCAAAGGAAGTAGAGGACGACTAGATGGACATATTTCTGGAAACATATGTTGATGGGATGGTAGACTGTTATGGTAGTATAGCTGTGAGGACTACCAAGTTCCCTAATGGTACTACTGTCTATACTGCTATCATGTATGTCGCTTCCAAGATATCTGCTGCTAGAAATACTGCCGGATTCACAGAACATGACATGTAAACACATATGGCTGTCATAAATTCAAATGATATATCCCCTTAATTACTGCATCAAGTAAGATCAATTACGTTTGGCATGTCAATGAAAACTGGGAATCACGGACAGAAGAGATGATTTCCATATATGACAATATGTGGTTTTGCACAGAATCAGATGTAGAAAGAGAAAATTTGGAGAAGCAGAACGGCATGCAGTTTTCAAAGTTGCATCGCTTACATGATTGTTGATCTCACGCACAGTATATTTCTTGTGATAGTGAACCGTATGGCCAGTGTTTGAAATACCTTTGTATTTTTCCGCTGCTGTTATTGCTCGTATACAATGCTTTGCTGATGATATTCCTCTTCCTCCTGAATATACCGTCTTATTCGAAAAAGTCGCGCCTTAGTTCCTATATATGAAGGCAGGTGAGTGGCGATTGTTGTGTCTGGTGCATTTTCTGGTGGTGTTGAAAGAGTTTTTGCCCAAAAGTGATTACAATAACTAGACCAATCTTGCCAAGACATGCCGAAAGTTGAAAGGTCCATTGAACAAGTACTTACATATAGACTACGCAGGCCAGCCCCTTGGTAAATTTGGGGAGTAATGTCAGAGTATTTACAAAAAAAAGGAGTAGCACACCAAATATGCATTTGTGTGAGTTGATGCTTGACTTTGGTCTGGTCTTTACATTTTGGATGTATAACCTTAAGATACACAAGTATAAGTTAAAAAAACATTAAGACAAACTACCGTAATGGTCTAGAGGTGACAGTAATGAGCGTTTTTCCGGAGAATGCGTTCACTGACACTTTTCTTCCTGTGTATTCCATTAATCTTCTGCTGCGTATAATAATATTTTCCTAAGGCGTCGCGCAAGTGCTATCTGAATCTCATCTACTGTGTCTTCAGTGTATTGATAATGATTATCCTCCTGCATTGCCATTCGACCTCCCAATGTTCCAGCAAGTCATCAACAGCCTATGGTACAATGTAATCGGAACTAAGACGTTGCCACCAACTACCATGCCATTGAAGTTACAAAATTTGAATACGATGAAGTATGATTACTCTTAATAGCTATTCAAATTCTATGTCAAGGCTTACCAGAATACTTTTCTTTCTGCGGCGTGGGGAGTATTTCACTTGGTGAGAATGTGCTGGTAAACATTTGCATTCAGAAGATGAAGAATATTTCGTTGCTTGGCCAGGAGTTTTTTAGTGAACAGAAGAAATATCGCAGCTCAATTGTGCGGGTTATGTTTTTTTTGGTAGGATAGTTGACGATATCTCTAAATTCCCTGGTCAGATTGAGTACATATTTACTTGTCATCAAGATTGGTAGAATCAAAAGTGTCAACGTTTGGTTTTTTAAAAAGATTTGCGACATGCCATTCTGTCAGAATTAAGCCGTTAGTTGGGTAAGGTCTGAATTTGTGGGTGAGTGGGTTTATTAAGAAGAGTATTGCGTGCATCATTCCGGTGCATCGTCTGCATTCGTATTTTGCGTTGACTATGCACAACATCCAGGGTGGGATCCAAAAGCGCCTAGTCATCCCACTGCCTAGAAAAGTAGTCACGAAAAAAAATAGAATGATTTATATTACTAATATAAATAATTATAGTAAGAGTTTTTTTTGACTGCGAAAGGGTTTGCCTTTATTTATCTCTCTATTTTTCTTTTGTTTTAGCATTACTTCTTTATCAAATATTTAAAATTATATTGAATTCTATTATCAACGAATAGTAAAAACCGTTATTTATTTTTATTGTTTTTATCAAAAGTATGAAAGACAAAATACCTGTATATTTAATACCCAATGCCCACCATTTTCTTAGCTTTTATCAAAATAAACTTACAGAGAGCGATATTACAATTTCCAACGAAAAAAAACCGTGGATAAAACAATCAAGGTTGTATAATTAAATAATTGTTTTGTATATATATATATTTCATTAATCGGCTGTAAAATAAAGTAAAATAAAATAAAATAACTATTTATTTATTACTTCCCATCTCGACATTACTACCGCATCATCTTTTATCGATTCAACCCACATCTTTCAAAACAATGAATAAAAATCAATAAAATACTATATACTCTGTACTTTTTTTATTATGCCGTGTGCTATTCCATGCAACAACACGCACCTTTCTCTCCTTCAAAAGTTTGACGTTTCTTGGAATAGCTGGACACTTGGAAAAGCTAATGACCTTTATTCTTTTTGATCATTTCTCCGTCCTTTTAACTTGCTAAAGTATTCTTTGATCTGTGTTATAATATCAACAATTAGGAATTCTAAATAAAAAAAATGACACTTCTTTGTAAAAAGAAAAAAAAAATGTTAAAATTATTTAAACAAAAACCGTGGATTATACTTACTCTTATCTTTCTTGTTCGACAACGAGAAAACCGATTACGCCCAGCTAACTTTTCCGACATAGATTTTGCGCTGTGAATTTTATACGAAAGGTGTCTACGAGCTTTCTCTTCCACGACTGAAGACAAAACATACTCTACTTCAGGCTGCATATGGATGTAGCTCTGCACCATGCTAGCAATTGGATGGTTAGATATTGAGAAGGTACCCTCATCAATATTCAATGGCGTAGCTGTCATAACTGCTTGTGTTTGAGAACGGATCACACTGAAAAAAAGGGTGGAAATTACAATGCGCACAGTTGTTTGATAACAATTGTAAATGTGGGATAGTTTTCCATGTTCACAAGTTGAAAACACAGCTTTACTGTATTCTATTGGCTCGGATATAACAAGCAACAAAAGTTATTCTATTTATTATTATAAAGACTTTGTGAATAAAGTACATGTAGCACCTGTTTCCTTTTTCTCAATTTTTTTAACAAAAAACACAATGTTCTCAACCCCTCAACCTTACAATAAAAAGTGCTATTGCGCTGGATGTAGTCAGAACGAACTAGTCTATAGTTTTGTAGCCGGAAGAACTGCTCAGCGCCATAACAAAAGAGCAAGATTAGATGCTATAAGATGTGAAAGTGGTACGCAGTTTGTAGTATTATTCTATTATATTCTACTTTTTTTGTAGTTCAAAAAATAACATGTTTTAACAGAATCTTCTGCCCATAGTAATTCGATGGAGGTTGATGTTGAACGTAGGAAATATTTATTTAAATAAAAATAATAGAGCGTAATTATGTAACATATTCTAAATACAGCCATTTAAACATGTCAATCCAGAACCACGGAAGAAGAGTGTGGTCAGACCAACTTACTTGCTTGAGAAGGAACCCCAGTGTCTGACGATGAGAATGTTCCAGTTACGAATGAGGAGATTCACAACAGCAAAGACAATGGCGATGAAAACAAAGAAAACAATAATGAAGATGTTGTTAAGGTGGAGGTCGAGGAATTTGTTAATGAAGGTTGGTGTTGTGCTATGGAAGAAAGAAAAATTTGAAAAAAAGGGAGATGATTTTTTTTTGGTTTTTTACAATAGATCCTTTTGCCCCCCCCCCCCCCCCCCCCCCCGATATGCCTGAGAACCCAGTGCACAGGATCATTACTACTTTTGTGGTAATGTTAGCTCCCCACTGTGTGGTCAACAAAGGCACTGTCATCCTGATAAAGTTCATCAATAAGCTCTAGACAACTTACGAGAAGAATTTACAATTGCCATCAAACATTTCTGGCCTCAAACACAAAACGGATTTTTCATCCATGAACAAAAGCGTTCATAAATATGTTTTGTGCCAGGATTGCCACAAGGTGTATGAGGAAAGTGCATTATGTTGGAATACAAACTCTTTTTGACGAGCATCCATGGGGGTCCAGGATTCGTGCAGTATCTCATTGCCCATTTTCAGTACTACCCAGAACAATACTGATACCTGGTATCGGCTGTAAAAAAAATTAGTAAATACAATTTTCAGTGAGAAAATTTTAAAAACCCCTCCTATGTCTTTAATTCTTAATAAAGAATAGAACCATGATAATTGACCTAAACTACGAAGAGAAAAAAAAATAAGCAAATACAAGCATCATTCAAAGAAAAATGGGCAACTAAACAATGTATACCTGTAACATATGAATAAGAGTTAAACAATGATCTTTGACACCAACTGTGAAATTATAAGTATTTATAACCATCAGTGAATAGATTCACAAAGAGACTTGTATACCTACGGCGCATGATGTAGAGCAGAGCCATAAATTTTGGACTTGGCGATTAAAAGACTAGACAAATAAAAGCGACAAGTATTAACTGCTTAAAGAGTCATGTATACATATAGCCCAAAATGGGGAGCGGAATATTGATCGTTCGCCCTGGTGGTAAATAGACTAAAAAAAGAAAGCCAACAATAAGTATATGTTCAAAAAGAAATATATACCTGTGATCATGAATAAATACTCAAAACTTGATCGTTGGCTTAAAATATATAAAAAAAAAGCTAGACAAAATAATAGTTGATAGCTAAATACTAAACGAGACATGTGTATCTCATACCCTGGATGTATGGTGAAACCTTAATCGTTGGTTTTGACTATGTCAAGATAACTAAAAACAACAATCAGTAAGTAGATGCTCAATATATATATATATATACTGGAGAACTTGCCCGGGCAACAGAGGCTTTATAGTTTGGCTTTGACTGTGTAAACACTAGAATAATCTAATTGATAGTAAGAAAATATTTAAAGAGCTTTGTATACCTGAGGATTTTTATGGAGAGTGAAACCTTGATCGCTGGTCTTTGCCATAAAAAGTATGGGAATATACAGCTTAAAGTAACTAAAGGCTCAAAGAGACTTGTATGTCTATGACTGTAGGAAAATGTCGGAATATTAATCGTTGGTCTTTACTATGAAAACACTAGAAAAATACACCTAATAGTAAGTAAATTCTTGGAAATATATATATACCTATGGTTGGAGATGTAGGTCAAAACCGTGACTGTTGACATGAGCTGTGAAGATTCTGGACATATAAAACAGGCTGTAAGTAAATGGTGTAATAAAGATGTATGCCTGTAGCCCTGGATGGAAATCGGACGCCTAATCGTTGGTATGAACTGTGAAATTACTAGAAAAATTAAAACTGATAGTAAGAACATATTCCAATAAAAAAACCTTGTATGTCTATAAGCCTTGATGGAGACTAGAGCCGTGAGGGCTAGCATAGAATGTAAAAAAGAAAAAGAAAAAAAAAGATTAAATAGATAGAATCAGTAGTAAAGTAATATTTAAATACACTTATATATCTAAGACGTTGAATTAATAGCAGGATCTTAATCGTTGACCAGGACCCTAAAAACGCTTGATAAATGTCATTGGCTGTAAAAAAGTAATCTAAGAATCTTATATATCTTTACCCAATAATGTTGAGTGGAAACTTGATAATGACCAAAGACTTGATCAATGGACTTGAATGTGCAAACGCCAGAGAAATTCAGTCGATATTAAAAAAAATCAAAGATACATGGATATCTTCAACCCTTCCCGGAAAGCTGAAGCTTGATCGTTGGACTCGGATTTAAAATACTAATCAAATGTAATTGATAATAAATAAATGTTCAAAATAAACGGTGATACCTGTGGCTCATGGTTGAGAGTAGGAAATTTATCCCTTGACCTATATATTAAAAGCAATAGGCAATAGCAGCCGGCAGTCCTAAAAGGGTAATTATACTTGAATGTCTGTGAACCTGGGTGGAGACTAAACTCTTGAACCTTGGTGTAGACTATGGTATGACTAGATAAATATGATGGATGACAGAAAGATATTCAAAGGAGGGTGTACGCCTGTTACCTCGACGAATAGCAGAAACTTGATCATCAGCGTTGACTGTAAAATTATTAGACAATTTCAACAAGCAATGATTAACTATTAAAAAAAAAGCATATATACCTTTTACCCTAGATGAGCAGCGGAATCTCAATTAGTAGCCTTGACTATGAAAAGACTAGACAAATATAGCAGACACCAAGCAAATGCTCAAAGAGGTATATATACCAGTAACTCTGCATGAACTATGGAATCTTGGGTGTTGGCCTCAATTGTGAAAAGACTACCGAACTAAAGCTGGTAATAGGTAAATACCCAAAGATACTGGTATACCTAACATCCAAGAAGGAGAGTGGCATCTTGATTGTTGACCTTTTCTGTGAGTAGACTAAAGAAACACAATTGGCAGTAAGTAAATACTAAAAAGTGGCAGTATATCAATGATTTTTGATGGGGATTTGAACCTTGACTGTTGAATTGAACTGTAAAAAGACTGCTTCAAACAGCTATCAATATGTTAATGAGTAAAGAAAGCCACTTGTATCCCTGTAAATCTATGCGGAAATCAGGCTCTTGATCTTTGGTCTCGACTGTATAAAGTCTGAATAAAGCAACTAGTAGTAAATAAATGCTTAAAAAGGCATGTATACCTTAACCCTATTTTTTGAAGCACAACCTTGATTCTCGGCATGGACTGTCAAAGATTAAAAAGATTCAACCAGTGAAGAATAAATGCTAAAATGTGCGTGTGTACCTAGAATCTTGAATGGATAGAAAGAACATGATCATTTTGTCTTGACTATGTAAACGCTAGGAAAATCTAATTTTTAGTAAATTGCTTAAAGATTCTTGTATACCTGCGACCTTTGATGTAGAGCTGAGCATTGAACGCTTGCTACGGATAAGAAAGGGTTAGAACAAAACAACTAATAGTACCTAAAAAGTCAAAGAGACTTTTATACCTGTGAGCCCAAAAGAATATCAAAGCTTTGATCGTTGGCTTCGGCTGTAAAAACATTATGCAAATATATAGTAAGTAGATTTTTTGGCAGATTTGTATACCTGTCCCCCCCGGATAAACAACTCATATTAATTGTGGGCCTTTCCTGTAAAAAGACTAGAAAATATAATAGCTAGTAAGTAAAGGTTCACATAGTCATGTATACCTTTAATCCTTAATGGAGATTAAAAACCCGATTGCTGGCTTAAACTATAAAAAAGCTAGACAGAATAAGAAGTGATACGTGAGTACTAAATGAGACCTGTATACCTCGGGCACTAGGTAGATAGTAAAACTTTGGTAATTCAGTTTGACTAAATAAAAATTACTCGAAACAACAAGCAGTAAGTAAACGATCAGGTATGTACATATACTTGTTACCCTAGAGGATAGTAAACCTGGATCGATTGGCCTTGGCTGTGTAAAATTAAAAAATAATAATTAATTAATTAATAAATAGTAAAATAATACTTAAAAATATTTTTTAAACCTATGGCCTTAGATGGAGAGTAGATGCTTATTATTTAGCATAGACATTAATGAAATTAGAAAAATCAAACAAGCGTTATGCAAAGGCTAAAAGAGAATTGTATACCTGTAACCGTGGATGAAGAAGAAATCCTTGTTCTTCGACCTGGGCGGTGAAAACACTAGACAAAAAAAAACAAGCGATAAGTAGAAACCCAAAGAAAAGTGTATACCTGTCATACTGGATGGAGATCGAATCCTTGATGGTTGCCCTTGACAGTAAAAACAATAGACGGATAAAAAAAGCCAATAATCAACGGCCCAACGAAAAATATATATCTGCAAGTCTGGATGAATATCAAGTCCTAGTTCTTCGGCCTAAACCATATAGGCACTAGACATATAAAACTAAAAGTTAGTAAAGACGCAAACATATTTGTATACCTGTCACTCTGGATAGGGCTTGGATTCGGAATCATTGGCATAGACAGTAAAGGCACTTGACAAAAAAAAAGACACATTAAATAAAAGCACTTGTCAGATTTGTATACCTGTAAAACTTGATGGAAACCGGATCCTTGAGTGTTGAATTTGACTGTAAAGTCACGAGAAAAAATACAGTTTGCAGCAAGTCAAAAATCAAAGAGATGTGTAACACTATATCCCAATATGGAGACCAGGTTCTTGCTCGTTACCCTTGACTGCAAGGACACTAGAGAAACAAAAACAATTATAAGTAACGGCCCAATAGCATTTTTATATCTGTAATTCTTGGCGGATACCAGATGATTGGTCGTTGGCCTTGACTTTAAGGACAGTAGAAAATTAAAACCGACAGTAAGTAAAATCCCAAAGAGAAGTGTATACCTGTAACACTGGACGGATATAGGATCCATGATGGCTGGCTTGGACTGTGAAGCCAGTAGAGAGATAAAGCCAACAGTAACTAAAGGCCGAACTAGATGTATATACCTGTCGCACTGGAAGGAAAACAAAATTTTCATTGTGTAGCCAGATCGTAAACACACTAGGCCAATACAAAAGAAAGCATGTAAAGACAGAGAGAAAAGTGTGTACCCGTAACCTTGATTTGAAATCAGATCTTTGATATTTGAACTTTAAGGAAAAAAACACTAGAAATATATAAATGACAGTAAGTAAAAGCTCAAGAAGACTTGTTTACCTGTAGCCCAAATTTGAGTTTTGATCCTTGCTGTTTGGCCTGGAGAGTAAAAACAATAGTCATATATACTTCTAGGTTAGTAATGGCCAAGAACAACTTGTATACCTTCCATAATAGATGTATATTTGATCATCGTTCTTTGCCATCAAAAGAAAGTATAAATAAAGAGTATAGTTTGTTTTAAGTAAAGGTTTAAAGGAAACTTGGTTAGCTATAACAATTCATGAAAATCGGATCCTGATAATTGCCATGGATGAGTAGACACTAGAAATATATAAAATCCAATGAGTAATTGCTCATCGAGTTTTTGTATACCTATAGTCACGGACTGAATCCAGATCCGTGAAGCATGATCTTGGTGGATTCAACACTAGAAATAAATAAAGCCAAGTGTGATTGGTCATCGATTTTTGTTATACCTATAACCATATAATGGGAGATAAGCACCTTGAAGCTCGACCTGGATGGCTGGAGACTAGAACTAGATTAAAATAATGAGTATATGCCCATAATGCTTTTTATATCTATACCCATGGCGGGGAGATCGGAATCTTGATGCTTGACCTGGATAGCTGGAGACTGGAGATATATTAAATCTAGTGAGTATTTGCCCATAATGTTTTTTTATACCTATACCCATGGCGGGGAGATTGGAATCTTGATGCTTGATCCGGATAGCTGGAGACTGGAGATATATTAAATCTAGTGAGTATTTGCCCATAATGTTTTTTTATATCTATACCCATGGCGGGGAGATCAGAATCTTGATGCTTGACCTGGACGACTGAACACAAGAAGTATATTACAGCTAGTGAGTATATGCCCATAATGTTGTTCTATACTTATGACCATGGAGGGGTGATCAGGTCCTTGACGCTTGATCTGAATGGCTGGAGGCTAGAAATAAATATCAAAACAAGTGAGTAAATGACAATAACGATTTGTTATATCTATAACCATGAACGGGTGATTGGAACCTTGATGCTTGACATGAATAACTGAACATTAGAAATATATTAAAGCTAGTGAGTATATGCCCATAATGTTTTTATATACCTATAACTATAGACGGGCTATCAGACCCTTGATGCTTGTCCTAGATGACTGAACACTAGACATATATTAAAACTAGTGAGTATATGCCCATAACGTTTTGTTATACCTATAACCTTGGCTGGGAGATCAGAACCTTAATGTTTGACCAGATGGTTGGAGACTAGAACTAAATCAAAACTAGTGAGTATATACCAATTTTTTTTATATATATAACCATGGACGTGCGATTGGGTCCTTGACGCTTCATCCGGATGACTGAACACTAAAAATATATTAAAGCTAGAAAGTATATGCCCATATCGCTTTGTTATACATATCACCATGGACGGCCGATCAAAACCTTGTTGCTAGACCTGGACGACTGAACACTAGAAATAGATAAAACTAGTGAGTGTATACTGATAATGTTTTTTATACTTATAACCATGGACGGGCGATCGGGTCCTTGATGCTTGACACAGATGGCTGGAGACCAGAAATAAATATAAAAACTAGTGGGTATATGCCCATAATGTTTTTTATACCTTTAATCATGGGCGGGCAATCGGAACCTTGACACTTGACCTAGATGGCTGAACACTAGTAATAGAGAAAAGCATGCAAGTAAATGTGCATAACGTTTTGTTATACCTATGACCATAGCTGAGAGATTGGAACATTGATGCTTTTCCTGGATGGATTGGATACTACAAATATACAAAAACAAGTGAGTAACTGCTCATCGAGTTTTGATATACCTGAAAACTGTGGACCTTGACCTAGACCAGTTGACCTTGACCTGAACCTTGAAGCTTGACCTGGATGGAATGGATACTACAAATATATAAAAACAAATGAGTAACTGCTCATAGAGCTGTGATATACCTGATAACTGTGGACTCTGATCGGATCCTTGATGCTTGACCTGGATGAAATGGATACTACAAATATACAAAAACAAATGAGTAACTGCTCATAGAGTTTTGATATACCTGATAACCGTGGACCTTGACCTGAACCTTGAAGCTTGACCTGGATGGAATGGATACTAGGAATATACAAAAACAAGTGAGTAATTGCTCATCGAGTTTTGATATACCTGAAAACCGTCGACCTCGACCTGAACCCGTTGACCTTGACCTGAACCTTGAAGCTTGACCTGGATGGAATGGATACTAGAAATATACAAAAACAAGTGAGTAACTGCTCATCGAGTTTTTATATATACCTGAAACCGTGGACCTTGATCTGAAAACCATGGACCTTGACGTGAACCTTGAAGCTTGACCTGGATGGAATGGATACTACAAATATACAAAAACAAATGAGTAACTGCTCATAGAGTTTTGATATACCTGATAACCGTGGACTCTGATCAGATCTCTGATGCTTGACCTGGACGGAAGACACTAGAAGCATACAAAAGACAATGAGCATATGCTCATCGAGTCTTGGTGTACCTGTGGCTCTGGATGGAAACCTGTTCTTGATTGCTTGACTTTGCCTGAAAAGTCCCTACAGAAATATCAAAGACAGTCAATGATTAATCAACGAGCCTTTATATACCTGTAGGCCTGGATGAAGATCTTATTTTTTATCGTTGACCTTGTTTGTCAAAAGACTAGACAAATATAATCTTCACAATGTGTGTCTTTGATGAATATCATATACTCCTTGAATTATAGTAAGTCCTGTCAGTTTATCTCTTGTTTCTGAGCGTGAATAGACTTTGGATGGATTGATGGTCAAACCAGTGTTGGACCTCAGTATTTCATTTTTGCTGTGTACTGGTTTTGACATGTTGTCTTATATCTTGCTACTGACTGTTTTACATATGATAAAAGCCTGAGATTTGACTAGCAAAATGGATTTGTATTGGTCATGATTCGTCTTTAACGTCTATGTTGATTAAAGCAGTTTGTGAGAGAGCAGTAAAGAAGTGTATAAAGTATTAATGGTATGTGGAAGAGAGTTGTTTTGACGCGTTCTGTTTGGATAGGTGTTTTTTTTTTATAAAACTCATGACGTCTTAATCATGAGTTGCTGTTCTTTTTTATTATTTTTATTATGATAGTTTGATAATATATTATAAAATTCGGTTTTTTTCTTATTCCTTTTTCGGTTTTCTTTTATCTTTTAGCCTTGACAACATATATATATTATTACTATTTTACTTCTTTATTTAATATCTACGCTTAAAATATGGGTTTTGGGTTTTAAAGAAGTATCACTTATATTCTGAAGGACGTGCTGTGCAGGCACTTGTTTTACTTTTTGTTTTTTTCTCTTTTGCCTCTTTTTTTGTTTTATTTCTTTTTATGTCACATAAGGTCCGTGCTGTCCGTGCAGCATCACATGTGTCATGGGGCTTAGAGAAGCATAGTAGCAATAGTGGTCCAGACTTTACTTTAGCATGAAAACATTTAAATGATGTCTTCGGATTGGTGGACTATATGCATGTCAAATTATTCAGTTGCTATGGACCCCATCCCCTTTTTTATTCTACTTTCTGTTGTGATTCTGTTAACAAGGCTTATGCTTTTGAACAGCCACTTGTCGAGACACTATATATGCCTCTGTGTTCATTTTAGCTGTATTACTGATATACAAAGTATTAATCGGCTAGACGTTAAACTACAATAAAGAAGTGTAAAGTTGTGTTGATTATAAAGCTTTAATTAAAGTCGTGTATATTTATTTGTTTGTTTTCTTGTTTGTTTGTTTCACATGCTGTGACTTTATTAGTTTAAGAAGCACCCCGAAAAAAATTGCTGCTTATATCTTTTCTTTTCTTTCGTGTGAAAGACTTCCACTTTTCTTCTAGCTTTTTCATCAGTGTCTTGAGTTAATAAACACAAAGTGTAGGAATACTTTCTTGAAATAAAAGTACTTTCAGTGCTTCAGTATGAAGGGATTGACAGCCTGACTATTGAAAGTCGTTGGTACCTCAAGTTAAAGCATCGTTCTTAGAGTAAAATAAAAGTAAAAAGAAGAACAGGGTCTAGCCTAGTGTTTGTCAATCGATCTTGGTTTGTACTACTTTATAAACCAATCATAATCCAACCGAGAAATTAATACAGCATAACCCAACTGCCTGAAACACTTTACATTTATATGTGTTCAAATATACACCATTCTATCGATAATTATAATTATTTATATAAGTTACATTATACACCATGAAAAAGTAGTGGTACTTGCAATTGGGCTAGCCTGGTCACAGATAGATCAAGCTAGTAAAAATGGCTATTACATATATATAAATCACCTTTTAAAGGCTCTGCTTATTTACTATTTTTTTCTGTTATTGCTCAGACTGACTAACGGCACAATATGAAAGCAAAGAGACAATCTACTGCTACTGAACGTATAGGTTTTGTTTGGTTGGGAGCAAGACGCTATCGATTACTAATTATCGATTTATAGGATCTAGTGCTTTTGATATTTTGCGCTTGTATACCAAACTCAACTGGATGCACGAATAACCTAGAAATAATACTCTGTTGGATTAAAGGCTTTGATTTATAACTTTTGTTTTGTAATACAATATAATGCACTACAGTAGTGTATAGTATGATTCCACTTATTACTTTGAGGTTCATAGTCTAGCTTTGGTTTGCTTGAGACTATTTTAGTTTGAAGCACGGAGCCTTTGTATAAATGAACCTTTTTTATGGTCGATTAAGTATGAGTGTACTGGAAATGATATTGTTTAAGATTTCTACAAGCATATGCAAATGCACACCAATGGTAATCATAGCTTTTCAATTATAGAAAATCAAAAATCGAATCAAATAACCAATGTTTTTTTTTGGCTTTAAGTAACCTGGTGAGAGACATTGTGATCCACCTCTTCGAGGTTTATTATATTACAATTACTCGAATGTTGATCAAAATATCCGATTTTTTCACTCTCAAAAAGCATAGAACCCTGAAATTTGGGAAACTTGCACCACTTTAATAAGCTCTTTAAATGCCCAATAGCAAAAATACGAGTTGTTTCTAAAAGTACAATTTTTTTTTAGTTGAATACATAAACCAGACACTCTAAAAAGCATCAATTTAGAGTGTTCAAAAGTTAGAGATATTTTTTTTAAAGAAAAGAGAATATTATTTAGCATAAGAGACATTATAGAATAGCTATATATCTATATATGCTCTACATAACAGAATATCAGCTTGTATAAACGTTTATATGAAGAAAGCCGTCCTATATTCTGACATTACAAGCATACGCTGGAAGCAAAGAGTGGAGTACAAATAAAGCCACAATCTTTTTTCCTAAAAAAGGCAATGACTTTGGCAGACACTCTTGAAATGGACGGCTGTGTAATATATGTCATGATATTTTATATTGCCCTTTAAGAGAAAAGAAAAATACATAGGATACTTTTTATGTGTTCCATTAAATAGCATACTTGAAGTCTTTGTTTCAGATTTATTAATTAAAATTATGATAGTAAATTGGTGTAAAGAAGTAAAAAAGAAAAAAAATGGGAAAATTTAAATTAATAAGGGCATTTTTTCTTTTTTTTGGGGGGTTAAATACCTGTCTCCAAGGTGAATATGTGCAGTGTATACATCCCAGTCTTTCTTCACATATAGACGCACAAACCAGCTTGTCCACCGATATCTTGGCTGTACCAATATAAAATATAGAGTATAAGGTGGTTTGCTTTTTATGTCTTCTTGTAGACTGTGTAGAGGCTCATTGGTAAATTAGAGCCTACGACTTCCTACAAACAAAAGTCTTATTTTGTAAACTGGTATTACTGATCGGTGGTGCAGACACCCTTTGTGTACCCACAAGTGAAAGAATCATAGCAGGGTCCATTGACAGGGATACTGTTACCCATACGAAGGTTTAAAGACCGTATGGTACTCACTTACAATCGTTGAGAGAGGACTGTGTATTCAAAACCCCTTCACTGTGCTGTAACCAAAACAAAAAAAAATCTTTTTAACGATGGCTTGAATCTTCTTTCGACATTCCGCCATCCCAGTCGAGGATCTTCATTCCTGTTGGGGATCGTCATTCATATTGTATTGCAACTCAAAGTGGACCAAAAGCGACGCAATACGAAAAGGAAGCGCACTCTTTTGAAAAATAAAATAAAAAATGAAATACTCTTTATTTTATCTTTTTGACGACTGTTCACTGTATATGCGGCTCTAACAAAAAATAAGCCCTTGGTCAAACCTTCGTGTCCCTATAAGCTTCGCACTGCGTTCAAAGGCGACAATCATCGCCACTCTATTCTTTTCTATTTTCAACCCTGTACTAACAACAACTTCGCACTGCGTTCAAAGGCGACAGTCATCGCCACTCTATTCTTTTCTTTTTTCAACCCTGTACTAACAACAACTTCGCACTGCGTTCAAAGGCGACAGTCATCGCCACTCTATTCTTTTCTTTTTTCAACCCTGTACTAACAACAACTTCGCACTGCGTTCAAAGGCGACAGTCATCGCCACTCTATTCTTTTCTTTTTTCAACCCTGTACCAACAACAACTTCGCACTGCTCTCAAAGTCGACAGTCATCGCCACTCTATTCTTTTCTTTTTTCAACCCTGTACCAACAACAACTTCGCACTGCGTTCAAAGTCGACAATACCAATCATACTATCTTTCTTATTTTATCACTACTGAAAAATAAAAATAAAAATAATAACCATATAATCAAACTTCAGCACTCGGAACCCATATACTCTGTTCTTTTATATCTGAAGTGACATATACTACTATTCTCAGAACTGTCTTTTTACTTTCGCATGCACATGATATCTATATACTTATACCTTCAACACCTTCTTCAATGAAAATGACCCTATCCTATCACACATAATTTTTAAAAATTCTTACTTTTAGTATATCTTTAAATATCCAGTTCTAGACCAAACAGCCATTGTCTAACACAAAGTCCTGCCATAGTAATCTCTCTTTATAGATGCACAACATAATCCTCAAACCTATATTTTTAAAAAAAAGAAACATATATTGGGCTTATTATAATATTTTAATTTTTCAACTAAATTAGTTACTAATATAATATATATTATAAAAGTACAGTGACATTAAAGACATATCATAAAAACCATTAGACAGAGCAATAGAGTAACCATGTCATATTTTGCAAGCACCAACATTTGTGTCAGAGATATACATTTTTATTTTGTTTAACCTTACTTATATTTAGGTTAAGTGGTAAGCGCTGTTACTACTTCAAGCCAGGTCCGGCGTTCAATTCTCAATAGAGTATATGTTTGGGGTTTTTTTAGTTTTATATATCATGATAGAATCTTTTAATTTTTTTTAAAAAAAAAATTAGTAAGAATTATATATTTTAGTAAGATTATATTTTTGAGTGATTAATTATTCCATGTATTATTCGAGAACAATTAATAGATTAGTATTATCTTTATAGTTCTGGCAAATGTTATGTTTTTATACTAATCATATAAAATGATTAATATATTAAATAAAGAAACTATAATAGTTATTGCTTTATTCAAGCATATTATTTTCAGTCGCGACTCTCAACAAAATAAAGTAAGATAAAAATTTTCAAAATCTGACTTTTATATTAATCAAGGTAAAGCAAGTGATAGAATCTCAAAAAAGCAATAGATTTGATTGCTTCATAGTTTAAATACCAAGTTAACAGTAAAAAAAAAATCATTTAATATTTTCACTTTTATATTTTTTTGTAATAAGCATTAATTAAAGACAATAGCATTTTTACCTCTTATTTTTCTCATTATTTTTTCTATTTTTAATATTTACTTTTTATTGTATATGCAAGTAGTCACAATTTTTTTTCAGAATTAGAGGTAAATGTTTGATCACTTGGTGTAGACAGACTAAAAGCTCAAAAAAAGACCAAAATTAATTAAAACTCTTGCCCAATGATATGACTTAAAATTTGTTCTTCTTTTGCACTTTTTTTGAACTTTTAGTCTGTCTACACCAATTTTTTTTTGTTCTGACATCATTTTATCACATAGATGAATATGTGAGCAAAGACATGCATTGTTTATAGATTAATTCAATTTTTTCTTCTTCTCCTAATATATATATATAGTTATTATATTCTACTCGGACAGCAATATTCGATTCATTTTAATTTTCTACCAACCTGCCCACTATACAAAATCCCGGCGGCCATCTAATCGTAGCATGATTCAAACTCCGAAAAAAATTTAAAGACCGATATTGCGCCTCTAATGCCACTTTTCTGTTACTCTTCTCTATTAGCTATCGATAGAACCAAAAAGCATACAGATACAATTGATAGAAGGTGAGAAAAGTAGAATTTTACGAATTTTTTTTTGGTAAAATATTGATTTCTTGAAAAAAAAATAAAAAAATTAAATATTATAAATGCCGACTGAAACCTGTTTTACTTTTATTTTTACTCTCAATTTATCTATTTATTTTACTGTTATACTTTTGAATGATATATAGCTTGTTAAGGCGTTCTACATTATAAGAATTATATATGTACAGAGAAGTTATATTTATATAATAATAATTCGCACAACCACTTTTATCAAGCAATAACATGTCAATTTTTTCTTCCTTTTTGTTTCTAGAAATTCCGATGAATCTTAGAAAAGAAGTAAATCATGGAGCTGCGATTGTGTGATGTCACAAGAGAAAATCATTTGGCTCTTCGTACGGGATTGAAATCAGAGAGATCCAAACGAGATCTCAAGATCTTTTAAGCTTCTATAGATTTAAGCAAAGAATTTATAGGCCGTGGATTACTAAAAAGAAGACAATAATAAAGAGATAATGTTATCTGAAATTACATATAATCGTATTTGAACATTGGTGTGATTAACTAGTGCACCTGAACAATCACTCAACGCCCAATATTATCAGAGACATTGCGGTTGAGACGAATAGATAAAAAAATTGTGTAGGTGTACTGGGGACTGGTGTCTTTTGACATAATAAACTATCTGGATAAGTTAAGCGGTTTGAAGGAATGAAATAAACCCTCTGTGAATACAAGAAGAGTAAGATAAACTAACAAAGCTAGGCAATACATTATCAGTGTAGAAGAAAAATGAAAATCTTGAGTAGGATTGGGTCATGGGACCAAGATACACAGCAATACCAATAAAATGTAGATTTACTACAAATATCTTCTGGTTTATCCAGAGAGAGAGTGTATGGGTGCATAATAGCTGCTATATCTGATATTAAATATGTGCACGGATCACTCTTGACAGGATCTATTGTTGAAGGATACGAACGGAACCGTTTTTAGCATGTAACTTGGGTGTAGTACCAATGCCGATTTGAGAAATGTTTGGTTCCGGCTATTGAGGTAAATAGCTTGCCAGATTCCACAGGTTAAATCAATAGTGAGTCATTCATATTTTACTGGTGTCGTTTAACCGTCCGCGGTCATGTTTTATATATGTAAAAATATCATATATTTGATACAGGGGAGGATCAAAGGGGTTGAACTGGATGCTGAGCGCTGGGACTTTAGGTAAGTTGTTCCGTGTGCTAGAGACTTGCTCAAACATGTTTTATTGGCAATTATTCTGCATCAACGGTCTAGTAATATTATTAAAACAAGGCAAAATAAAATACAATACAATAGTAATGTATGTAATATAAGATATCAAATTCAGCAATACCTGTTTATGTTATAGAGTAAATTGGTTTGTATGTGTGTGCAGGATGATATTCCCAGAAGCGTTGTATTTGTTATTCATGATTAATATTACTATTTAATCTACACTTTGAGGTTTGCGTTCTTGTTGATATTGAAACGTAGGGAGTGGTGGGTTCGGTTTCGACCATCATGCCAATGGTAACAATAATTGTGACGTAGACAAACTCCCTAACACCCTCTCTTTCTTCATTTGGGATTTATCACAATCCCTCTTTTAGCGTCTTGTATTGACACATAGGGTACTTGTAAGAGGTATTGTAACTCATTACAATACTACTGCGAGGAGGGCCATTCAAGTTGGACAGTCTTTACACCCGGGTTACTATCTAGCACAGGTTCTATATTCTTAATGGAGGTGTGGTAACGATGGACAGTAAACTACTTCAAGAGGATACGTTCTCGAGACAATAGATGTTCACTCCAATAGTTAGGATGAGTCAAATAATATTTATTTGACTAGGCGTATAGGGATGAGAATCAGTTGTCAAAATAATAAAATGGGAAAAGTGTTTTTAACGTGGTAAAAAGAGATACTTCATTCATTTTCATTAAACTTCATATATGGGCCTCCTCTGCTTCTTCCTCTCGCTCCTCTCATCTACACTTCGTTCTCCTTTCTTCTTCAAATTCATTCTCTGAGGAGAGGCGGCCGCCAACAACCACGCACACGTTCACAGTATCCATATCCGTTCTTCCATTTTTTGATACATTACCTCTTTTGATTAGGGCACCTTTTCTACAACGATCCCGTCAGTATTTCTTCCTTGTTGTTGTTCAACCTATACTTAAACCTATAGAAAGATATACTATATTATAGTGTAGTATAGTATAACGTATTAAAATAAAATTAATAATGAAATATTTACTTTTCAGAGAGGACTGTCTATCAAAAATCACCTTCACTGAGCCACAAGAGAATTAAAAAAAAATTCTTTTTAACGATGCCTTGAATATTTTTTTTTACCTACCTCATCCCTTTCGGGAATCCTCAGTCAAACCCCCATGCCTAAATTGACTTTACAATTCTACTGTAATCAACACCAACCTCACAACGCTACCAAAACAGACACCAGAAACCTTAACATATTTATTTTCTTTTTCTTTTTTTGACACGTACCAACAACAACACAATGCTATCAAGATTGACACCGCCAACCACTATATTCAATTCTTTTTTGGGCATACCAATACCAACACAAAGATATCAAAATTTGCACAGAGAATGAAACCATTCATAATATTTTTTTGTAATATGTATTGGAGGTAATGTATTTAAAGGCGAAAAAGCTAGAGAATAGCCAAAGCTGATTTAGCTTCGAATATTGTAATGTCTAATGTAGATGGAACTGCTATATGATTAAGGACAAATTCAATATCAAGAATAAGTTGGAAGTGGCCGCTCGATATGGATATCCAGTGTGTGGCATTGGATACGCTGATTGAGCGTATATGATCTATTAGGTTAAATAAATGGCGAATAAGGTGTCTAGTTCAGGGAATATTCCCTGGGTGGCGACGAGGACGACGAAGATAGCCCCGTGAGTAGCCATATACGTATGCATAGCTGACCTTCAACTGTTAATACGCTATTGATTTAGATACTAGCGCTTCAAAAGTGATGGTGGTAGCTATAATGATTGAATATTAGAGATTGAGTGGGATCAGTTTCGTGGCTCATATTAGCATGAGGAGGATACTGAGAGGATATATCCAGAGGTCTGCGATATACAATACAGTGGATAATCTAGTGGCTGAATTAAACATACCCGAAACTAACAAATAAGCTAAAGTATGCCGAGTTGCTAATGTTGTTAATTGGGATAGATGATGAGCAGTAATAACGTTATGCTAGTGTTATGCGATTCCTTGCAGCCACAGGATAAGTAGCGAATGTAAGTACGGTAAGGCCAAGCTGTAGTTAAAAGAGGCAGTAATTAAATGTTCAGAGAGTCTTGTTCACTTCTATCCTATGAGGAAACGCGGAGCTCTGATACTTGTCTTGACTGTGAGTACTAGACGAAAGCAAATTACGTTATTTAAATTTTCAAATAGCACTGTATACGTTTAGTCTATAATGGAGGCAAAAACTTGATCCTTTAAATCAATTGGAAATACACTACTGAAATGAAAACATTAATAAAAGAAATAATTTAAAAAATACTTGTATATCTTTAAACAATGATGGGGAGCACAAATTTGTTACTTGATCCTTGATATCAAATACATAAAAAAGATATAGGTGTCGGTGAATTTCTCAAAAGCCTTTTATATCTTTAACCAGCTTAAATTATTTGGCTTCAACTACACATATACTTCTTATATAAAGCAAGTAGTACTGAGTGGTCAAAAATTGTTGTATACCTAGAATCCATACCTAAAACTAAAGTTTTAATGTTTAGCATTAAATATGACTGTAAGGTCCTATAGAAACAGCATAAAGTAGTTATTGAAACAAATACATATGCAGGTATATGATACTCGAGCCCGAAATCTTGATCGTTGGGCTTGTCTGTTTAAAATAATATACAAAAATAATTTGTAGTAATATATCCAAAGAAACTGGTATACCTGTAACCCTTGATAGAGATTGAGTTTTTTAGCGTTGGGTTTTGCTGTCGAAATAGTAAAAAAAGACAAATAAAAAAAAAGACAAATATAGCTGTGGCCCACAATAGAGAGTAGAATACTGATACCTGGTATCGGCTGTAAAAAAAATTAGTAAATACAATTTTCAGTGAGAAAATTTTAAAAACCCCTCCTATGTCTTTAATCCTTAATAAAGAATAGAACCATGATAATTGACCTAAACTACGAAGAGAAAAAAAAATAAGCAAATACAAGCATCATTCAAAGAAAAATGGGCAACTAAACAATGTATACCTGTAACATATGAATAAGAGTTAGACAATGATCTTTGACACCAACTGTGAAATTATAAGTATTTATAACCATCAGTGAATAGATTCACAAAGAGACTTGTATACCTACGGCCCATGATGTAGAGCAGAGCCATAAATTTTGGACTTGGCGATTAAAAGACTAGACAAATAAAAGCGACAAGTATAACTGCTAAAGAGTCATGTATACATAT